>NW_027110804.1:13725-27965 GCF_000696795.3 Halyomorpha halys | reverse complement strand
AAATGAATAAACATAAACTTACAACTAACAAAATTAAAAGTCACTTGGAAAGTTGTCAAAACAAAATTAACCTAAATAGAAACCAAAGATTTTGGGCTTTAACACATTCTTTTAATTTAATTTCTTCTTTTTTGTATTGTATATTTTATTATTATTATTATTATATATATTATCATTTAAAGTTTGTTTTTGAAATATTTCTTTAATTTGTTAGTACTCTTTACTTTAACATAACTTTTTAAATGTAACATGTTTTTAACCGTCAACCGCCCTACCACTCTCTCTCTCTCCCTCTCTCCCTCTCGTTGGCTCAATTAAAATAGTTATTACTTTTTTTTTTTTAGTTTTATTTGACCATACCCGGGCCATTCCATTTTTTATTACACACGGTCAATCAGCGATCTTCCACTAAAAGAAATATATTTAACAATTTTTTTTTTTTTTTAATTTTTCACCAGAAGGCAGAATATTTGGATACAAAAAATTATAAAATGTCTGAAAATTTTAATTTGATGATATTCAGCTGGATTGGAAGGGAACAGAGAGTTTGAATGTAAAGGAGTTTTTGTTCAACAGAAAATAACAAATCTTTTGTGATAATAAAATAGACGAAAAGCCATACAGGACTAAAATTTTGCCTTGACAGAGAATATGAGTAAAAATAATGTAAGGGATCTAGATTATGCCATGAGAAAAGAAAAGGTAAAGCCAAGTGTTTGAAATTGGATATGGTGGATTAGATGGAAGGGACCTGTAGTTTTGTCGGGAACTGTAAAATTATTTGTAAATAGTACTATGAAAAGCTGTAAGTGGAGAAAACATTTATAGAATGGTCCAGAAACAAAAACAGTTTGAATCCAAATTTTTAAGATTCTAAAGTTCAAAAATATGGAAGATATATTATAAAATTTTTCAAAAAATGGAATATTTTTTTTACTTTAGGCGGCACATACCTCCTAGATCTGTCAATGATAATAATTGAATATTCTTTACAATAATTGGATAATACAATGTACTGCTTACCATGTGGGGAAACTCTCTGTCATCGACATCTCTTCCTCCATATGTAATAGTAATTGGAAATGCTTCCTTGTAATAAAGCTTACACACTGTAAAATTTTTAATGTGAAAATTAAAAACTTTTAAGATCTAAGATAATTTTAATAACTATTTGCGAAATAAAAATGTAATTAATGGAAATATTTATTTTAGAATGTTTGCTCATCATCTTGATAGTACTCAACTATACTCTTGGCAGCCCATTAGTACTGCAACACTACATGGTGTATAAATTCCTAAGCCCTTCATGTAGACTAATCAAGAAGATCCAATCATAGAACATCAACTAGCACCTTGAAAGTACTTTTTTGGAATACTGGAGGACTAACTGATGCAAAGTTTTCCTAGTTCTAGCACCATATTTAAAAGAACATTATTGACATCTACACAAACGTTAAACATAACCACAAAAAACTAAAGCTGCAAATAACAACATGGTAGAGTATCAACATGATGGCTACCAGAATTATGTCCTCCCCAGAGCCCTCTAGGGCTCATCAGTGATTGTGGTAGCAGCCAGGTCTAACCTAACTGTGCCATTCTCAATAAAGAAAGAGATATGCAACGTTGACAAACTCAAACCAATTGAACAAAAAGTTTGGAAAGGATGTTCATACTGAAGGGGGGGGGGGAGGTAACCGGGTAAAACGAATAGGATAACAGGAAACAGGAGGACTGGAGAGGGCAATGGGTGTGGGAGTCTCCCTCAATTTTAGTGGATGAATCAGTCTACAGTGCCCTGCTCACTGCTCGAGGATTCTCAGTTCTCCCTATCCTCACTAAAGCCTATGATCACCTCTGTGTAATGCCCCCTGGGGAGTCTGATGGGACTTGCGAACGACATTAACAGAAGTTCATCATGCCTGTCATTTTCATATAACTGATGGACACTCAAGCTAGATGGAGGGGGCTTGAGCTCAGGCTGATTAGCAGAGTTTTTATAAAAAGACCCTCTTGTGGCACCTGGCACATCCCATTGTATTTAATGCCCGCTGCATGGAGTACTTGCTGTAAAAAAGAACCTTCAGTCTGACTGATCCAATCCATATAATGGATCAGTTGAAACAAGGAGGTGCACATCTTGGAGAGGTGCATTGTAATATGTGCTAACAATGCTAGTAGGGACTCGCTGTCTTAAGTAATTAAGTGGGTTACTGTTATCGGGGGCATAACGCTTCATGCTGGCAATGTGGACAAGTTTAGGAGAACCACGAGGGTGGGAATTTACTTTCCTGGTGGTATGGTAAAAGGAGACGTTCTTCTGAGGAAAATTAGTTTCCGAAATTCCAGAAACTTAATGTTGACAGGTGAAAGTTGGTTAACATCATAGACAAGAAGTTGGACTATTACAGGGTCTTTGTGGCCTTTTACTAGGTAGTAGGCATTTTAAAGAATCGAAGAAGCTGATGGATGTGCTTGGAAATAAGAGTGAGTTGGTAGCCTCCATGGACACTAACGCTCATCATTGTCTCTGGAGAAGTACCAACACCAGCCAGAGAGGTGAGTCTCTATTAGAGTATATTTTTTTAAGCTATGACCTAGAGGTCCTCAGTAAGGGCAACAAAACTACCTTTGTCAATAGAATTAGGGCATGGGTCATTGATATTACCTTAGCTACACGTTATGTAAGTCTGATGATCAAGGGCAAACATGTTTCGTATAAAGAGTCGTGCTCAAATCATTGGTTTATCGGGTATTATTTATCTATTAATAGTTTGACCGATTCGGTGTACAGAAACCCAAAGCTAAAGAACTGGGATTCGTACCCTACACAATTCAGAGAAGATGTTAAGGGCTGCCCTAAATCAATTAGGAACACATGGCAGCTTGAATGCCTCACCGCATCTTTAACAGAAGCGATTATGAGGTCATACACTGACTATAACAGTGACGCTACTTGGTAGAATGAGGAATTGGTTTGGCTTAGGGCACTAGGATTGAAAAACTGAGAGGTCCCCTGTTTGCCTCACTCGCACTTAAAATTCATCAGAGTACGTTATCAGGACCAAACCTGAAATGGTGATGACGAGATCATATTTTAGACAAATTTAAGCGCACAATTCCCATCAGCTCAACATCTAATTCATTGCCGCAGTTCCAGCTCTTATGCAAGGCTAACATCACCAGACTCCAAGCAGAACACTTCGTCCAACGAGCTTGTAATAGAAAGATTGGTAATGTCTTCAACCGCAATAGTCGGCGTTAGCAAACAGAGTGTTTGAAATGGTTTGCCGAAATTATTATTAACATTTTTATTGCACACGTATATTTCTTTTAAACCCATTTTTATTTATAACTCATTTTATGTTCCATTATTTTACATTCGTTTTAGTGATAAACTCATTTGAAACCTCTCGCGATATGATTGAATAATTAATTAGGTGTGTGTTTTGTTTGGCTGAAAAAAAACTTAATATTCTTGTTCATAATAATTCTTTAATCTGTTGCTTTTTGTTCGAGAATAAACATTGTTGTTTAGACCAATAAAGAGCTAGTTAATGGTTCATCTTTATCATTACAATCGGAACACGCAGCAAAAGCTCAAGGCCAATGCATTGGAAGCTTTGCACAACCTATTTCCCGAAGACGAATGGCTGCATACATACTCAGATGGACCTGGCATTGTAACAAGAGGAAATGGAAAAGTGAATTTTTAATCGACTTGAGATCTATAGCATCATCTGTTGGTTTTCTTGCCACCAACTTTGATGGGGAAATCCGAGCTGTTCTTCTGCCTCTGGACATGCTAATAGCTGAGAATATCGTTATTATATTATTAATGATGAGAAGCCAGTTTATCGTGGATAAATATATGTGGAGAAGATGGTTGGGGGTGCGGTCAGAGAATAACATAAATACGTTTTTTTAAAAAAAACATATTTATTAGTGCCAACGTTTCGGGCAGACTTTCTAGCCTTCATCAGGGCTAAGAACAAAAACAAAATAACAACCAATGTATAAAGGATATATAGAAAGATTAAAGTAAATAATTGTACAGAATGAATGTAGATAAAAATAAAGAAGTGGGAAATAAAACGTACATATGTATAATTAAATATGTGAGTAAAATAACATAATTAATGAAATAAAAATACAAAGTTATATAATGCAAAGAAACAACGAAATATGAATAATTTCAAAAATTAAAGTTATGGAAAGAAAATGTATTTAACCAATGTAAGTGAAAAAAAAAGAAGAATAAAGAATTAATATTTTTGACATTAGTTACATATATTTTCTTGCTATAACTTTCATTTTTAAATTATTATTAAATTAAATCATTCATATTTCGTTGTTTCTTTGCATTATATAACTTTATATTTTTATTTCTTTAATTATGTTATTTTACTCACATATTTAATTACATATATAAAAGTTTTATTTCCCACTTCTTTCACTACTTTATTTTTATATGCATTCATTCTGTACAATTATTCACATCATTCTTTCTATATATATTTTTTTCAATGGTTGTTATCTTATTTTTTTTCTTGGCCTTGATGAAGGCTAGAAATTCTGACCAAAACGTTCGCACTAATGAATAAGTTTTTTAAAAACTTATTTGTGTTATTCTCTGACAGCACCTCTAACCACCATCTTCTCCTCATATTATATTATTAGAGGACCGTTATTCTCATTGAATCACAGTCTGCCATTGTCAGTCTTTGCAATAACAGGCTGACAAACCCCAAATGAAGTTTTGGAGGGAAGGCGACTTCTGGAGAGGCTTCTCATAAGGGCACAATGCCTCACTAGTTTTGCTGTAGCTAGTCTCTGATAAACAAACTGCAGAAAATCTATTAAGGGTTTGTAGAAGGAAAGCAGAGGGTAGCAGAAAAAATTTCAATGATGATGTCACCAAGTGGTCAAAGTTCGCGAATCTTTTTGAGCTGCCACAACCCTTGTTGCAGAAGAGTCATTACACTGCGGCTCAGAAGAAAAAAAAAACTTTCACTTGAATAAAAAGTACTATTATAGAATACTTTATAGTAAATGTAAAGCAACAACAATATTTGTACTTTAACAAGAATTTTTTCATTTTGATACATAGTTAAATAGAATAAAATATAATACCTATCAATTATACTTACTTTCTTTTGCCTTTTCCCCTGGAGTTCGCTTGAGACGATCTCTAATTGCATTTTTTTCAGTTTTCATTAGACCATTAGGATTTATCACAGCTTCAGGTGGGCAACATACAATCAAGCTATCACCTTTATTGCAAGGTTCCAGTTTTATGGTTGTTGAATTGGTAAGGCATGAATAATTTCTTTTGCATGTTCCATTTAGATTTTCGAGTTTACATGTTGCATTAAGTTCTGTGGAAATTAAATATTTTATAATGGTTGGTAGCAATCCTATGCAGTGGACAAGGTGCAAATCCATCAGACGTAGCGCTGGGCTGCACCACAGTTAAAAAAAAAGCAAAAAAAAAAAATTGGTGATCCTAGGGAGTAGTGGCATGCGCAAGCCCCAGCGCACTACCCCACTGCTCCCGCACCCCGTATGCCAGAGATGGCAAGGGAGGGGGATAAAAATAAAAAAAATAAAAAAATAAAAAAAAAAAAAAGGTTGGTAGCAACACTTTTTCCTTCTTGTTAAAATTATGAATATTTAATCAAAACTATAATTGGAAATTTACTATCACAAACTTGAATGGGGTGCACTTAAAAATTGCAAGGAGAAAGTGTATTGTTCAAATGGTGGCTTCATACATTCTCCTTTCCCACCTTTTAATTCTTTAAAGGAATTTCGTTTGAATTTTCTTTGAACTGAATCAAGGCTGAATTAAATTTACTATCACCCATCCTCAAAAATAATGAATAATTTTATAAACATTCCTAAAAAATTGACAAACAATGGCCAGAAATATGCGAATCCTGGTTATTATTGAAAATTTCTTAATAAACTTATACAGAAGTCTTCTAAGAAACATACTTTTTGAATTCTTGAACTAAATGTAATTTTAAACTTCTAAAAAAGTACATAGGTAAGTGAAAGAAAATCTGACTTTTGTCAAAACAACCATGAAGATATGGATGTTGATATAACAATTTACTTTATGTTAATGCAATTTTAGTACCTAAAGCACTTATAAACTTTAATTATTCCTTACCTAGTTTGTTCCCCTATTATGTAACGATACCTTTTTAGGGATATTATCAAGTATTGTATCTTCAAATGAATAATTTGATCATACAATAATTAAAATCTTGATTGATAATTAAAATCTTCTCAGCTTGTAAAATAATTGGGTGTTTGGGTGATAAATGGAGTGTTGAAATAGAAAGATGTACAGTCTTTTGTAATGGATTGGAAGTTGAAGTAAATGTTGTAATAGTCGGAATCGACGAGCAGTTTCCTGTCTCTTCAGTCTTGTATGAGGATTCCATGTCAGTCGTTTGTCCAGATTTAGTCCTAAGTAACGGATCTGTTCAACAGGAATAAGTGGGGTATTATTAAAAGATACTGTAGGGCAAGACGAAGGTTTACGATGAAGGGTAAATGTGATTTGGTAGGATTTATTGGAATTTATTTTAATCCTCCAGTTTTGGTACCATTCTTCGAGGGTGGTGATGTGGGGTTGGTGAGATTGGGATACAATGGAAGGATCATTATTCACTGACAATAGGCATGTGTCATCAGCATACGTGGTGAGAATGGTGTTAGGATGGGTTGGGATGTCAGCTGTAAAAACTGTGTAAAGGATAGGACCAAGGGTACTACCCTGAGGTACACCAGCAGACTGAGCAAACAGGGATGAATAAGCGCTGTTGTGGTTTACATGAAATGACCTGTCTGAGAGATAAGAATGGATAATGAGATAATATGTAGGGGGTAGGAATTTACGGATCTTGTATAGCAGTCCTGGATGCCAAACTCGATCAAAAGAAAAGAAATAATAACTAACAAGAAACAAAAGTACGTAAACGTAAACAATATTTAAAATATGAAAGTTATTGGGATTTGAAATTATTAATACAAGAAAATTAACATTGATTGTATTTAAATACTAACTGACAATATGAACAAAATAAATAAAACACAAACTAATTAGTAAGAAATATGTTGTGTATTAAAATATATTAGGGGATGGATTTCTAAATCGATTTTGTAGATCTTAATTTTCTGTCATTTAAAAATTTTAGATGATAAGCATATAGATGATGTTTCTATTTCTACCAACGTGGGGATAGGATAGTCAGGGCGGCACTTTTATGGGACCTAAAGTATCACGTTAAATAGTAATTACCTTGTCAAGTAGGCTATTGCGGCTTAAATAAATATTAATTGTTAATTGTGATCCTTATAATCCACAACCTGACCCTGTCTGTGTTCCTACATTGCAAACTGGCCATTTTGATAATAATACAGCATGACCGTTAATTGGGATTGATATAATACAGTTCACTGTGTTTGATGAGTACCATTGGGGAGATTAATTTAATTAAAATATGACTATTGGATATATTATTGAGGCAGTTTAGGCGTGTACCCACTTTTGATAGAAACGCAGAGTCTACATCTTTGCATAAATAGCATACACAACTGTTACTGCCAAAAATATCTTTCACTTACCTATTGGAGTAGATCATTATTTCTTTAGGACTGTCTCTTCCCACTTCCAACCCATTACCGTTAATATGAGTTACCATCACAGCAAATATTCAACACATAGCATTATTTTATCATAATTAATATGTATTATTGAATGAAATAGCCTTTTATTTATGCAATTAAATTAAAATCATTACAAAATATAATATATATATTTAAAGAAGTTAGAAAGAAAAAATAAATAAATTTATATGTATAATAGTTGTCAAAACATTAAATTCTATAAATTTTCTCCACTTCTTCACTCTCTCCATCTTTCTGTATCCTTTCCTGCATAGACCTTCCCTTTCGAGAGTAATAATCAGCACTTCCCGGGGTGACAAGCCTTATTGGAAGGCGAGTTCTTTCCCTTTTTTCTTCCAGACATCCCTGTCCCTAGCATCTCTCCATCAGAGGGGTCCTGCCCATCCTCTTGAACATATCGCTCCATCTTTTCTTTTGACGTCCTCTTCAATATATATCATTAGTAACCATCAAATCGAGCTATAATTTATGTAAAATTTGTTTCTTTCATTTCACTATTTATTTTGATCATAAAGGCCTTTTCTTTCAATCTCAATTCATTTTATTACTAAATGTTTTATTTTGATTATATGTTTATGTTGTCAATAGTTAATCTTACCAAATAAATGTTTATATCCGAGCCAGTTTGTTTTTATTTGGAGTTTTATTAAAAAGCACTTCATCGATTTGCGGTGGCATCAACGGTATATTTTGAACCATAGCTACGATAAAATGATTTTTCCTTCAGTTGCAAAAACTGTTCATCTTTTATATTGTTCGGGTCAATAATTTAAACTTTGAACTGAATGACACATTTAATTTTGGCATTTTAAAATTAATACATATTATCAGCCAAAAGGAAAGTAAGTACAAGCTCATTTGATGCTAAGGGAGGGTTTGAGGACAAAATGTAGCGGAAAATAAATATTATACAAATACACACACACTCGGCATCTCCAAACTCCTCAAAACCGTGTTTTAAGGTTTATAAAGTATATATAAAGCACACCTTTATCCCCTTTCCAACCTTCTTTGATTCATTACAAGAAACTACGGGAAAAATACGACAGTGAATCGTGTAACAGGTACTGGTAATATTGAGGACAAATAACGTAATGAACAAACATATTCAACAAAGCTGTGTGAGTGAAATTATATATTATTAAATTTTTTTGAAATTGCAATGTTAATAACATTTCGTAAATGAGCGGTTGAAATATTTGATATCAAAATGTTAATACTACGTGTCATTAGCAATGATATCTCTGGTGTAAACACACGTTATATGACAGTGCAAATATAAATAACCCGTAAATTTTAGGGTAATATATTTTGTGTAACCCTCAAAACGAAAATTACTCTTAAAATCAGTTTAATATTCAGTCCCATTTCTTGTAGACATTTTTAATGAACCTCTCAATGAATCACTTAAATGCACATGAAAAAAAGGAATAGCTAATAAAAGAGGTTTTCCTAGAATAATTTGGTTATTTTGATGAGTCATACTCACTCATCATCTGATACCGTGCTAGTTTATTTTCCTTATAGCTGACATTGCTCTCCATAGAGCGTAGAAAGTACATCTTGGATGTATAATGAGGTCTTCATGGTTGACCGTAGATTACCATGTGGAGAAACCATCTTCTAGAGATGCGGAAATTCGTTGTTAATAAGCCATCAAGTGTGTTTTATATATATAATTATTATGTAGAGTAATTATATTTATAATTGCGTGTATATATATAATTACTACTAATATAATTTATAAATTATTATTCTATTATTGCTGTTAACATATTATATACAATATTACTATAGCTATAATTGATTGATAAAGAATATGATTATTTAAAAATGTTGTTAATAATTTTTTACCATCATCTCTGTTGCATGGTTACACTGTGTGGGATATAAATGTGAATTGGGCCTGACACTTTTAGAGAAAATCTTATTCAAACTATGAGAACTTAATCTTCGTAATGTAATTCTTTTAAAAACGATTTTCTCTTATTTTTCTAAAAGTATTTTTAGGTCCGTTTTGCATTTAGCCCATTGAATGAAAGATTTATCATCATTACTAGTGAATTACCTTAAAATTAATCCGATTTTAAAATTGAAATCAATAAATGGGATTTTAAATATGTAAATGTAATTTTTAGTGACCGGTTTGCCATTAACATAAACCGCACCTTCTAAATCAATAATGATAGTATAAAATTTGTGCTACTGGAAAACCGTTAAAATACTAGCCAGTAACGAAAATTCTGGTAACGAAAACAAAAAACCGAATCATGCCCTGCCATTTCGTACATTTACGAGTTATAATGGTGATTCATATCTTTAAGTAAAGTGCAAAAGAAGGAAATAACTTCAAGACAATTAGGAGTACTTGACTGGTAATCGATTAAATCCGTGGTTCTCAACCCATTAAAACCTCTATTTCCGACTTGGGGCAAAGAGGAACTCCCCTCTGAAAAAAATTGAAAATTAGGTTGTTTTAAGTTGAAATTTGAGTTATTTTTATTTTTCATATGCCTGTTAAAACCTTGCAACTGACACAAAAATACTACGAAGCTTAATTATCAAAATTGTTTCAACAAAAAATCGTAACAATACTATGTGCTAACGAATAGCCCACCTCTCGTGGCCCACCTGCGGTCTGCGTTAAAATGCTCCACTAATCTCTTACGGTAGCCTTCATCACAATGAAAAAGTCTATTATTTTCGAAGGAAATATAAAAAAAAAAGTTAAATTTTGTATGCGTTGTATTTAAAGTTTATAGGTGTCTACCTATATCCAACATATATTTTCTATAATCAAAAATATTAATTGTTTTCATAATAAAAACTAATCATTTAAAAACCTACTTCTGTTTATAGTAATATTTATTTCATTGTTATAGAACAATGAATATTACGTTCCTATCCACATACGGCCCTCATAAATCATAGGATATGCTGCAAAATGGATACTTACGTAGCAGTGGTTCCACCTCACCATCTTTGAGGATGAAGTAACATATCAAGGCGAAAA
Source organism: Halyomorpha halys (assembly GCF_000696795.3). Classification (NCBI taxonomy): domain Eukaryota; kingdom Metazoa; phylum Arthropoda; class Insecta; order Hemiptera; family Pentatomidae; genus Halyomorpha; species Halyomorpha halys. The sequence continues at coordinate 17,251 of NW_027110804.1, read as the reverse complement.
AGAAAAGTGATGAGAGGAAGAGGAATAAAAACAACCGCATGTTGAAATAGGGATGTTGTACCACGTGCCAGTCTTGCCTCTATCAGCGCTTGATTGTGATTGCAACCCTTCCAGTTATTCAAGGTTTCGTTTGAGTCACGAGGTTTTTGGATATTCCGCTATGAATAATTGTTTCTGATTCAATCTTTTGGAAGAGAGGTGATTAATTCGTCCAATAATCGCACCTCGGTAGTTATGAAAGCATTAAAAAAAAAAGAAATAAAATAGTGAATAAGTTTGGTAGTTCTAATTATGTTCAATAATTAAAGATCTTATGCAGACGACCGAAAGTTAATTTTATTTAAGAAAACCCCTAGAGTTTTCGTTTTTCATTGCACCAGAAATATTACTTATACCTATGTTCAAATTAAATAGAGTACATTTTTTAAAGTTTGAGTCTTTAAAGATATCATTATATATAATAGTATGCGAAATTCGGTTAACAAAAAAGTATATTTCATTTCAATAATCTGAAATTAACATCTTGTTATTGATTTTGTAGTAAACTGCATTGAATTAAATTTAACTAGTTTCATTTTTGCTAAATCAGACTTTATGTCTTATCTTTCCTGATACATCAAATTGTTCTTTGCAAAAATAAACAAAAAATTAAAATATACAATCAATTTTATTAAATTATTTTCAGATGGGAGGTAAACAAATTCACTATTTTTGTCAATTTGGTGTACCATATTGGTTTGTCACAATATTCTTGTCCTCCTCATTTTTTAAATATTTCTAAATAAATTATTTTAGAAATTTAAATAATTTAGCCTATTATTCCAAATTATTTGAAAGTCTATTTTATATTTTGTCCATTAGTTTATATGTACGAACTTCTCTTATTTCCATACAAAATTTTCACATCCTGGTCAATGTAGCAATGGGCCTGATCACAAGTTTGAAGGATAAAATGCCTCATATGGAAATAAAAGAAGTTCTAAAGCACTGAGCTATTTCTTCTATTGACATGATGGAAAAAAAATGAAAACTTTGTCTTTTAACTAATCTTGGATAAATTGAAAATTATTTAGGGGATATTGGGTGTGAAATAGACCATCTAATACATGAAATTGACAGAATAGAGCAATGATTTGAACTGAGCCTCTAATCGTTATACATACAGTGTAAGCTTATTAAATGGACCCTGGATAAGTGAGAAATCTCTACTACTGTTAATTACAATGAGGTCCTGATATGTTGACAATGAAAAAGACCTGTTGCTGAGAATTATCAAGCCCTTGTAAATGAAATTTGATTTCTTAGATTTTTTTTTTTCGTTGTTTACCTCTATGCTCTCCAAAAAGGAAATCATGGGCCTATCACTAATGAAAGTAGACAAGGAAGCTCCCACTTCAACCATTACAAATTATATTATAGATTTCATAAATGTCTTGGTAAAGTTCCAGGAAATTAGGAATTACATTTTGTTCAGGGTATAAATTGAGCCTTACATATATTTATAAAACACTTTATATTTTTTGTACAGTTTTAACAATAAATAAATATTCTTTTAATGTAAAACAAAAAAAATATATATACTGACTTCAAAAGAAGTTAGGTTCACTAATGAGAAAACAGTTCTTCATCTCTAAAATATTACATTAAATAAGTTTAATTGTACAGCTATATTTACATTTTATTTTCTCTAGCATGAAAAACTACAATTTATGATCTAAAGTATATTGAACTAAAGGTATATTTTTATATTTACATTTCCTTTAGTATAATAATTTAAAACTTGAAACACTTCACATAACATTTATATATTTATAATGTTTTGTACATCGGCTTATTTACAATGATTTGTCATTTTCAAAATCAGACTCCATTTTCTTTTTCATTTTCTTTTCCATCAATGATTACTTTATCATCTGAAAAAAAAAAGTATTTAAATAAACCAATCTAATTTATTTATTGTTCTCAATTGTTTGATTCCTGTAACAATTTGAATGTTGTGATGTAGTTCATATCATCTTGATAAAATATGAATTTTATAGGTATATGGATCGGGTAGCTCACTGATATAGAAACCTGATTCCTTAGTATAGAACCTAAGTTTGAGTGTAGTTGTTGCTAAAAATTCATTTATTGTTCTATCAGCTGTATACCAGCTAGAGATCTGTGATCGCAAGTCACAAGAACTTTTCTGAGATACATTCAGCCCCAATAAAGTGGATGTCTGAATCTTCCATGGGTTTGAAAAAAATCTGGCAGACTATTTAAATGAGTCACTGTAAATGCTCTCTCATCTAATGCTTATTCCCAAATTCTATTAGCAATATATTTATAAGGAGTATTTTTTACCAAATTGGACCCGAACCTCACCCATTTATAAATTTCAAGTTCTTCCAATGAAAAAACTAGGGCATTGTCAAATAAAAATAATAATTATAACCATTTAATGAATATCTAACTTTAGTTATTATTTTCAACCAAACAAATTATTATTAGTATGTTTTTTAGAACTTAATTTAAGACTGATGAATTGTATGTAATTACTAAACTGAATGAAGCATTAAATATTCTCTAAATTTGCAATCAAAGGTATTTTTCTATCTTTGTATTTAAATATACATCTTTTATTGTTTTATGAGAGGGATAGTCTAAAAATGTTATCAAAGTAGTTCTTACTATTAGCATTCCAAGCTATCGTTTCTTCTTTAGTTGTTTCCAGTGGATCATTCCAGGGCTGAACTTCACCAGAGCCAAATATTATGTAGACAATATTTGTAAGTATGATTACTGAAAAAGAAATCCAAAATACCAGCCTCCATTCAAGAAGTGTTGACTGAAATAAAAGAGGAATACATTAATTCACATCTGACTAATAAAATTACAATAAACAATTTTTTATTATTTTGTCAGGTATGAATGACAAAATAATAGCTTTTTTATTCAATATCACTTGACCAATTTTACTATCAACCTGATGATTTAAATATTAGATAAGTAAAATAGCGATATCAAATTAATAATATTACTTAATACTTAAATATACTTCAAAGCAATTTTAAGCATTTGTGGCTTCTAATTATGATATATATTCATATATCATCCACTAAGAAAATAAAGTTAAATTGTTTTAGGAAGTTCATTAGCAATCTTTATTGAGATTAGAAGTCCATAACATACAAATGAAATGATAGTAATAATGAAATAATAGGAAAATATATTTGATGGTTAGTAATTTATAATTGATCTAAAAATTATTGACTATAGTTAAGATCTTAAGAAAACATATTTAATTCAAATATATATACATTATAAAGTTGTTTTTATTGAGTAAAAAATTAGCATTATTTTTTACTAAATAATTCAAAACACTATCCAAATTATAGTCTCAAAACATTTATTTCATTCACACGTCCACTGTTTCTGCCAATTCGGCCATCTTCAGGGACAATCTTAATTTACTATGAGACATATCATTTAACCCTTTTAAAAAAACTCCATACAGGCTATTCTGCCCAGGTCAAACATTTAC
>NW_027110804.1:3883-8570 GCF_000696795.3 Halyomorpha halys | reverse complement strand
TTAAGACAAAATCGAAACACAAATATATTCATGGAAGTCATGAAGAGTATAATCTTATATATGTATATAATATATATATATATATATATATATATATATATGTATAACCTCTTAAGTACAATAGAATAACCTAGGACTTATGAGATTTTCATTGTCTAATGTATGCTCTATAGAGCCTTGTTGTTCTAGTTTCTTATTTGCTAGGATAATAAGTTTATGACTATTGTATATTAACATATTATTCAAACGAAAAACACTGGAAATTCTTCAAATTTATGTAAATATTCACATTATAAGCTTAAAAGTTATTTTACATTTATTTGTCCAATAATATTTTAAATTATAGTTTCAAAAAATAATTTAATAGCTGTAAATAGTTTTTGAAAAAGTAAGACATCATAAACTATACTATCTCTTACTCTATTTAATCAGTAAATGGTAAATGATACTAACCAGCAAATACAAGAGATCCAAGTTTCCCTCTTTCCATTGGAGGGACCCATTGAGCAAGAAGAGCATTGAGTGCAGGAAATGTAGTTCCCTATCATGACAATTAAAACAGTCATGTAATTAAAACAATTTGCAGTTTGAAAAACATCAATTACCTATTATATTAACTACTGAAGTGCTTTTCTCCAATAAAATATTTATAAATATATTTAATACCTTAGGTCCCTTATCCTACATTAAGGGATAAGTTTTCCCTCCTTTAATTGATATTGTAAATTGTTACTATGCTTTGTTAATGCAAATTTATTCATGTTTTTCAAATATTGTTATTGGGAAAATTGTTGCATTAAAATAGGAATAGTACATATAATTAATCATAAATTGAATCTTTCTTGTTAATCATATTTATTCAATCTTTTGTATTGGGTATAGAATGATTATTTTTACATCTAAAATATAATCCGTTTCTAATTTCTTATAATATAATTTTAAAATTTGTTTAAGGTGATTGGTCTTGTCTTGGGCAGCAAGACTTATAAATAAAGTGCTACCCTCAGTAATAACCATCAGTAAAATTATATAAATATGTAATACAATTATCAATTTTCAGATATTTTATATTCAAAGTTGTTGACTGTTTAGGCTCAATTCTTAAAGTTTTTTTCTTAATTCTTAGTTACCAAATACTCACTTCACCAAGTCCTTCTAAAAATCTAACTGTGATCATCCAGTTAGGTCCATGCCTCGCTGCCAATGGTGTGAGGAGAGTTAATAATGCTGTGCTGAGTATGCCAAGCCCTAGAGTTTGCTTACCACCAAACCTGGTTACAAAAAACATACAAATAGAAAAACAAAGAAAAACCAAAATACTTTATTTCCATTATATTAGTTCCTAATTTCCTATCATTAATACTTTATCTTAGAAATAATAATACTGATAAAACTAATATAGAAAAAAAAAACAATAATTCATTCACTATTTTATACTCAAACCGAAAAATCATCAGCTAAAAGCTGATTTTGCATAGTTTGTCGTATATTTCTTTTCTTTTTGAATTTTATTTTAAGATATAAGCTAAAACTGATAGAATTTACCATATTCACTTGTTATTTCTCCAAACCCATGGATGGGACTTTTATATACACAATATACTGGTGATACTAAACAATAAAAAGGAATTTGCTTCTTTATTTTTAAAATTTTTGAGTTTTTTTGTGCCCAATTTGACTAAAGCTGTAACCGAATAAATTTCTGGCTAAATTTGACGAAGTAATAACTCACATGGGATTAAATTTTATAAATAGGAAGACATTAGTTTTTCAAATATTCATTTGTTTAGGCCTAATGATCTGCTTTGGATAAATTTACTTAAGACAATTAATGATTGATAGGAGTCATTATTGTTATAATAAATTGTTACCTCTCAGCTAATAAGCCACCAGGTATGTGTGTGATTACATATCCCCAATAAAACGCTGATAAAATCAATCCCTGAGTTTTCTCATCCCAATCAAACTCATTATCCTGAAAAATAACAAAATGTGTTTAAAATTTCAATATTGAATAATAAATTTATAATAATATTCATGTATGCATTATAAGTAAAATTCTTACAGGATTAGTGTGATTTCTCATAACCAAGTCACCTCCAGGACATGCATACTCATCAGTAACTATATGGTCTTTATGTTTAGGTACTACTACCATTTCTGTAATTGCAAGGCTGAGACAAGAGCGCATTGAATAAGCATTTGCAACAGCGAAAAAGCCCATTAGTCCAAGGATGTATCTTTGAGGAAGACATCCTGAAAAGAAAAAAACAATAAAAATACATTCCTAACAACCTCATTAAGGAAAATTTAAAATGACCATAGAATAAGGTTAATCAATCTCTTAACAATATATAATTTATCAATAAAATGAATTAAAATCAAACTTTAAACCATTTATGTTTTTTTCTATAATAAATGGCATAAATATATATATGGGATAGCTCATCAATTACATTGCAGATCTATTGAATAGTTAATACTAATTAGCTACTGACCTAAAAATTAGATAATTTGAAAATTTTATGTCAATTTCTAACTGTTTTATTTGTTTAGGAGCTAGCACAATGAATTTGACAAATAAATTTCATAGAGCTAAATATAATATTTTTAATTAACCAATTAGAAGTTTTTTCTTGTTTTAAATACATCATATCTGTTTCTAAATAAGTTATTACGAACCATTTATATCATAAATTGACTACTGGCAAAGATTCCCAACAAAACCCAACCTTCATGGTGAATCAGTGAGACAGATTTTCTTTTCTTTTTCAATTCCTCTAACTAAACAATACATTCTTATAAAATAACTTATTCATCATAAGTTGTTAACATGCATTCAAGTTTTTTTTTTTCTTCTTTTCTATTTGTTTTTTTTTAGATATGCATTGCAAAAAGTTGATCCTTTGAAGGTTGGGAATGAGGGTTAAGACTTTATGTCTATTTTTAAGAACCCAGGAGTTGAGGATAAAGAAAAAAAAAAAAGAAAAACAGAACGAATCTATATAGTTATGCCAGCAAACCTAAAAAACATTAGACTTCTTTTTTTACATTCTTTCCATTCATTTTAACAATCCATGATTCAGGCTCCTTAAAAAAGTATCTTAGGCCAATAGAAGGCATTTAAATACAACTTAAGTCACTTATTCTTGCTGTGATCAATATTATGTATCCCTTTCTATCAACACTATAAATTGCTTCTCTGATTCTGTTAGTCTCAACCATTGCACCCTGTGTAATTGTGCAAATTGAGATAGATACAAATAAAAATATAATTGCCTGTTTTCTAACTTTTACTCTCAAGGTAGTGTCTTAAGTCCTCTATGGCTTTACCTTTATGCTGCTGATATCACAGACTATCATTACGGTTAATGCAAGATAGTATGTATAATCATTAAACTCTATTTTTATTACAAATTGTGATTACAGCATAAATAAATAAAAAAAAAAATACAAAAAGTTCTGGAGTACAAAACAAGTACCTGAGCAAAGGAAGTCTGTGTGTTAGGTCTAAAAGCAAAGCAAATGCTCTTTTTAATTTATTTGAGTCCCCAAAAACTAAAAACGTTTAAAAAGTAATATATATATTTTTTTTAATTTAAGAACTGAGTTATATGTATTGTTCGTTCCTTAAATTTCAAATATATATATTATCTGTTTTTAGTCGTATTGAGATTTTTTGAGATAACATGCAAATTTCCTTTAAAATTCACGTAATCTCTTGAATAATTTTCATGCAAAATATTTTAAAGTAGTGAGTACTCTTAAAGGCATTATTTCCGAAGCATCAGGCAGCGCCATATAAAAAAAATACTTTAGCAAAATCTATAAATTATAGGACGAACATTTTCTGCTAATTTTATCAGGATAGTAATAGAATCAATTGTGGCAAGTTACATTAAAATTTTAAGGAGTGGGTGTACTGACAGGAATAACCTCCACCAGGTAAGAACTTCAATAGGACTTATGAAGCTTAATTCAAAAGCTTAAAAAATAAAGTATAGTTTTATAATTTGTACAACAAAAACTAAAGCTAAAATTTTCAGTAGGATTTGCATTTCATTAAGATTTGTTTATATTGAGATATGTATAAAAATTATTTTTGGAAGATTGATAGTTGGCCATATGTAGTAGATTGTCCATTTTTTTTTACTATTGATAACCCGGAATATCTTCCTACAATATAAAAATTATACTTTTATAAAAAAAAAAAATTTATTTTCTAAATTTCTGCCGCAGCAGCATATTTTTTACACAAGTGCCAAGATTGCGCGAAGCCTGCGATTCAATTCCGATAGTCTCATGAGTATCATTCTGATCCACATTTACCAATCTACTCATCCTTCATCTCATACCTTATCCTATTCCAAAAGCTTAACGATATATTTCAACCATTTTAAATTATAATTATCTGGTATCGGTCACACAGATACGTATTGCTTCTAATAGACGCTTAAACCTCACACAGACTCATTTTCTTCAAACAACTATTTAAATCACTTCTTAAAGAACTTTCAGTTATTTTTTTATAAGCAGTCCTCTTAATATGAAGTTGCAGTAGTTCCAATTCAGAATATCAATTATAATAGATTTATAAATTCGTATACACATGTTTCAAGTAGGAGAAACAAATGCTTGCAATAAAATCTATAAGTTAGATTCTGTAGACTCCCAATACTTCTTGTAC
>NW_027110804.1:2276-3748 GCF_000696795.3 Halyomorpha halys | reverse complement strand
ATTTTCTTATTTGGCAGCCCAAAAACTAATTAAATCTTTGGTTAATAAAGGTTTAGTAAGATTAATAAAGGTTGGTTTAATAAGATCTAAAAGTTTGTGAATATGAATATAAAATAAATATCGGCACGTTATAAACTAGGACATCAGTGAACCTACAAAAAGTAAGTGACTGCCATGAATTTCAAACAGAAGACATTGTCCTAAACCAGGAAAAGGACTGTATGCATCTTTGGAGTTTACCTCGACCGTGTCATCAAAACTATACCAAGGTTAGAGGCTCCTTGATGTTCACCTAGGCTTTGCCAAGGTTATAGCTATATTTAGATAAATAAGAAGAATCGAAATTACATGAAACAACAATAAGCGAGAACTAGTTCTCATAGTTAGGTTTATTTATGCACAATTTCAGCCATCAAATGAACCCTGTGTACTATATTCAATATATTTTTTAATTTCAGAAGATCGTTGATTGACCGTGAGTGAAATATAATATGGTCAAAGGCAAAGTGGTCCGGTGGTCCGGGTGTGGTCAAAGAAAAAACTGAAATAGTAATAAAATCATTTAATGTGAGCCAACGTTGCAGGGCTTCATCGGGGCTAAAACAAATACAAAAACTAAAGTAAGGGAACAAAGTAAGACAATAGATAACATGAAATAAAACTAAACTAAGGTTACTTTTTGTAATTTATTAAATTTCCTTTATTCTTATTCTCCTTTTTCTTTCTTTTAGTGTGTACTATATTTTTATATTTCTTTTTATCTACTTTTTATTTGTTATTGTTTCCGTTTTCATTAATTGTCCAGAACTTTTTTGCAATTCTTGTTTATTTACACTTTTCACTGTACATATTATTTGTACTTTCTGTAACTTACTTTGTTCAGTTTTATGTAAATTTTAAATTAAAATTAGCCTCACCTTAGTTTACTTTTATTTCGTGTTATCTATTTTCTTACTTTGTTGCCTTATTTTAATGTTTATATCTGTTTTAGCCCTGCAATGTGAGGCGAAAGGTTGGCCTCTATTCGGTAATTAAATAGTTTAATTACTATTTGAACTATTTTCTTTCATCACACTACTTCCTTTAATTCATTTTTTTTTAAGTTATATCTCTTTTATTTTTTTTTTAATTTTCTGCTTACTGGGTGATGAAAGTGTTGTGATTTGGTCAAACATTTTTTTTTTTCAAGGGATCTGTGTTACTTCAAACCCTTTTGAGTCTAAAAAAATCTGTGTGAATTCTTCGGTTTATAGAGTATTGACAACGTGCACAATGCATCCTAGGCATAGTCCAAAAAGACACAGCAGTGTAATAAAGTTTTTTCTATAGACTGTAACACCAAAACGGCTCTAATCATTATGATGAAATGCCGTAATTCCTATAACTTTTTGTGAATAGTTTAAATCCCGGAATAAAAAGTGATGAAGGGGAAAAACTTACAATAGTAAAGTTAATCTAATTCCCTAAAAACA
>NW_027110804.1:0-985 GCF_000696795.3 Halyomorpha halys | reverse complement strand
ATATATATATGTCAATTAAACCAGTTTTAGCAAAGGTACGACGTATTTGACTTATTAATCATATATTTAAATCAGCTGCTAAAGTATTTTGAGGAAATTCCTTGGAAATACTATAATTTCTTTTGGTCTTTGGAATTGTCCGAAAGCTAAAAATCTCCCGGACTATTCCAAATGTCATTTATCTACAAAGTATGGAGATAATTGACTTCTCCTTAAGCGATGTTAAAAAATATTTAATGTACCACTTATGTTTATGAGACCTTGACTGAAATTCATAAAAGTAGGTAGGCATATCTAACTAAACATGATTCTTTATCATTTTAGTGCCCTTCTCGATTGTAAAGGATGAGTATCGATGCATTAACGTAGCTTGATCGTTGGATTCACAGACCCGTTTTGAATTGTCAATGTTCATCTCATGAAATCGTTCAGCAACCAAATGTCAAGGAATCTATTTATGTTTTAAATGTCTATTGAAAATTGAAATCAACAAACCAATTGTATTACTCTAAGTAGCTGTAGTAATTGGCTGCAATAAGAATACGTAAAAATTCTTCAATTCTAAAATGAATGCGTGCAGGGACAATTTTTATTTTATATATCAGACAAATATTCAAGAATTTAAATAATCATCATACCTAGGCAAATGGTTAGCCTGCAATCTCGAGTCATGTTTTTAAAAATACCATAAATAATATTTACATAAAGATAATCCCTCTTATAAGCTTCTGATAATACAGAAAAGATGTTAATAATGACGGTAACGCATAGGACGTTGTGATATAATCTGTGTAACCTCGAAGCTCCGGTTGGTGAACAAAGCGGAATAACGAAGTCAGGGATGTTCTATAATTACAATATATTATATGAAACAGAAATTTCAAAAGACATTATAATATTAATTATTTTATCTTTTGAACCATTCGTTAACGTTGTTTCTATTAATGAAAAAGGAATTTTAGTTCCTTATACATACATATATATA
>NW_027110803.1:3194-5921 GCF_000696795.3 Halyomorpha halys | reverse complement strand
AATCATTTTGATTATGGATAATTTCCATGGGTCAGGAAAATATGTGGATCTGATGACAGCATTGTAGATGTAGGTGAGGAATATAACAGATTTTCGAGGAAGATGTTTTAGAACATGGGATGTAATTAGGTCATAACCAGGAGCTTCGCGGGTTGGTAAATTCTGGATGATGTTCGATATCACTGATGGATGAAATGCTTTTGGTGGCATGGTCATTTGGAGTGGAGTATTCAATACTTCTTCAATATGTTCAAGGTTGGTTGAATTAAGGATGTCAGGGTGTGGCTCAAAGGTTTTAGAAAGATGCAGACCGAATATTTGTGATTTTTCTTCGTCCAATTTTGAGATTCAGTAAGAAGTGGGTGATTAAAATTCTTGAAGTTAAGAATCTTCTTAGTAGTCGTCCATAAAGATTTGTCAGTAGTCGCGAGGTTTCCAATTAAGTGTTAAATTTTGCGTTTTGAATTTTTTAAGTTCTTTTTTAAGTCTGTTTGTCAATTTAGTATAATGTGTTTTATCTGATGGGTATCTAGTCCTGTGCCACTTCGCTCTTGCTCTACGTTTTTCCTTTAATAAGATGCAAATGTGGTGTGACAAGTTAGTAGGTATGGTATTATTAGTTTTTCTGATAGTTGTGTTGTCGTATATGCAAAATCTTATAGATTCTATTAAGTTTTTTATGGCTTCGTCAATGTCTTGTTTAGTCTTAAGTGGAATTTTTAAGTCCAGTTTGTTTTCTAAATCATCGAAATTTTTCCCAGTTAAATCGTCCTTTAATCAATGAGGGAGGAAAGGGCTTAGGAACGAAGTTCGAATGTAAAAAAAGGAGAACTGGATTGTCGTCTGAGGAAAGGTCATCTATAGATTAGATATTGGTCCGAGAACAGGAAATTTGGGAGGTGATAAATATATCAAGGATATCGGGACGTTTCTTGAGGGATGTAGGCCAGTAAGTAGGGCTCATGGGCGAGAGGATAGAATAACTATTGGAGGTAGTGACACTGGACAGGATATTTCCACGGGTATTAGATGTACGACATCCCCATCGTTGATGTTTGGCATTATAGTCTCCTCCAGCAATGAAGCGCGATCCGAGGGATTGGAATAAAGAATCAAGGTGGTTGTTGGAAAGTGAATTTCCAGGGGCGCAGTATACAGCTGATAATGTTAAATGGAAAGGACGAGTTGAAATGATTACAGAGGTTGATTTGATAGCGTCAGTTGGCGTGGAAGGAAGGAGGGAATGGGATAAGGATTTATGAATAAGGATGCACGATCCGGCGTATGAAGTGTTGTCTGGGTGGTCTGATCGATACGTAATGTAGTCACGTATGTAGAAATGTGATTGTTGAGTAAAGTGAGTTCTGTCATCAGTGCAATGTCTATGTGTTTGTTGTGGAGAAATATATCGAGTTCGTCACGGTGGTTATGCAGTCCATTAGCGTTTCACAAAAGGATAGCTAGGGGCTTTGCACTCATCGTGGGAGATTAAAAGGAATTTCGGTGTTATTAATTAAAAGGGATTCTAGTGAGAAGTGTAATAAGTGGTTTAATAGTTTCTTGGAGTTCCAACAGGAAGGATGATAGGATAGATTTTATATCGGGTGGATTGTAGTTGTAGTCTGGATTATCGAATTCCCGACCCCTGTCGGAGGAAATTCACCTTGTGACCCCATAAAATTGGAACCATGTTCTCAGCGCGACTATTACTGCCTCCGCTGTCCTATCTTGAGCCAGATGGGCCATGGCCAATTTGCTAAAGAGGTCGATGGCAGTTATCCATTTGAACCCTTTCCATATAAATGAGTCGATCTGGATGTCACTAATGGTTCCAATGCAGTGGGTGTTTCCTCTTGCACGGCCTTAGGGGGGACTTCATACTAAGGCATATATCGCAACCTCCTATAACTTCCTGGACCGTCTTCTTCGTCCCCCACCAAAAATAGCGACGTTTGAGGGCCTGTAACGTCTCGCTCACACCGCGATGATTGGTTTTTCCTTGGTGGTGAGCTAGAGTAACCTCCTTTTGCCGTTCTCCGATAATTCGATAGTAGTAGTCTGGATGTGGACCAGAGTAATTTGTATGACTCGGAGCGCTGGTTGTAGGGAGAACCCGTCGTGAGGCATGGGGTGCAGGATCTATTTTATTCGGTAATTGGGGTGGGTTATTTACTTGAACAGTAGGATGAGTAGGAGTTGGATGTGGATGAGTGTTTTCTTTTTTAAAAAAAAGTTTTTTTTTTAAATAAGTACTTCTAATAAGTGTATTATTTTAATGAAGTAAGTTTGTTAATACAATTTCGTTTGTTGTATTTATATAAGACATAATTTTATAACTTAATATGCTTGTACAAATGCATAGAAAAAAAAAACAACTAAAAAACTAGAGAAGCTTTATCAGCACGCCGAGAGCCGTAGAGGATAAAATGTAAACACTTCGTAGAAAATTAGATAATCCTATCCATAACGGCCGTCTACCTCTGTGAAGTTGGCCTCCCATCCTCGAAATATTTCAATTTTTTTTTTAGTTCTAGTAGTATCCATAAGAGTTCTAGAGTTCTCGATTATTTATAGGAATAGTTCTGATGTTTAAAACATCAATAATACTAGTCAAATGCAAGTTAACGAACGCTATAGTATTTAACAGCTATTATTATAAACCGACTATCATTATAAACTATATAGTATAAACTATAGACATCTGGCACATTTCGAAAGACACTGACC
>NW_027110803.1:0-459 GCF_000696795.3 Halyomorpha halys | reverse complement strand
GGAAGTAATAACCACACCAGCAGTGAATCAAATTATCCCATCGGAACAAGAATTCATTCAGAAAAAGATTATTGAAGATGCCGGCTTAAAAATACCATCTGTTATGCGCCGAAATGAAGAAAGAATCACATCTCATGTTAAAGTAAATGGATTTGTGAAGGCAAAAAACTTTATTCAAACTGAAGATTATATTTGTAATGAAATTCTTGGTATAAATTTGGATGAATCAACCAACGCTTACCCGTTAGAAATTTTAAATAAAGATGGGTCCATTAAAGGCTTGGACATTGATGAAAATATTAATATAAGTTCTAAAATTGAAGAAGTAGTTAAGGTCACCGACAAAGAAGAGTTCGTTACGACAATATCAGGTAGAAAGAAAATTGAGTTCTTTAAAAAACTAGACAATTGTTATTCAAATTTGGTAGAAGAAGAATGGTTAGAAATTATGAAGAAAAA
>NW_027110802.1:41535-52408 GCF_000696795.3 Halyomorpha halys | reverse complement strand
ATTAAAATAAGTTAGTCATACTTATTTGTGTTTCATTGACCGCACCCCCAACCATCTTCTCCTCATTCACAACTTGTTAATTTCTAGTTGTTCATATAAAATGTTGGATTTTTTAAAAATATATATCTCTAAATCCATAACACGCACATATGTCTCCCAACACTCAAAATAAAGGAAATTTAACTTACTATAAAGTAGTTTATGACACTTATCTTCGTAGGTGTAGTAGTTTTTATGATATTCATATATGAATATAAATTTGGCAACTATAAATCAATTTATTTTAGCAAATTTCATGAAAACTATTACTGCTACAAAGTAAAACATAATAAACCACTTTATAGCTCGTTAAACTAGCTTTAATTTGAGTGCTAATAGACATCTGTACGTTAAATGGTTTTTGAGATATACATTTTTCAAAATAAATTCACTTACTACTGATCTTTTAGTATCTTAGATCTTTTTTTAAACATTTTTATGAAATGATGCTTTTTAAAAAGCTATATCTCGAAAACTATTTAACGTAAATAACTCTATTAGGGCTCATATTTTGGCAAATTTACTCTTCTTTAAATGAAGATCTCTTAGGTTTTCTTGTGTTGTTCCTACTTTTTAAGATATAGAGCTCCGAATGAAAAATTAGTTTTTCTATTGCTTTGAAACAGCCGCCATTTTTTATTCCCTCTACCTATACTTGGCAGACTCATCAATTTTGACTATTAATTATACATAGTTTTCATTAATGTAATCAAAAATTGGGGCGAGATAACTGCCTTTTTTCTCCTCTAGGGCTCTTGTACTAATACATGTCTACCATTATGCCACTAAAAAAAAATCAAGATAATTCTAAGCAATGATGTATATTTTAATCATAATCAGATATTATAATTACAATTTGGTGGGCTGGTACTGCATGTTAGGAAAAATATCACGTGATGAATGATTTCAAGATATTTGTTAATACCGTAAAATAAATGTCTTTATTAAAATATGAATATATAATACTGTTTGTATTCTAATAAGACACATCTCTTTTTTAATGATAATTTATTTCCAACCTAGTCCATCTGCTTCGCCTGTTTGAATCTCAAAAAGCAATAAATTAATTATTAAGGAACAGATGTTACCACAGCAGTAAGTGAAGAGGATAAGTTAACATAACTTGCCCAATATATCAACAGCTAGATAAGTCTGAATAAAATATTTATTTAAATAACATGTAAATGAAGGCCGAGGCATGATATATAGAACTAACTTAATTCATTTACATATGTTAATCTAATACACATGCTAGATATTCCTTTATTGCCCTCTTAACGGTACAAGCCATACGTTATCTTCCCACCTACTGTGATTATTTTTGGATACATTATATATGAATGAATACAATATATTATATTAAAACAGAATGAAGTCCCACGAGAACTGAATATTATTGAGAAAATAAAATGTAATTTATTTAAAATTCAAAAAATGAAAAATATTAATATTGCAATATATTAATAACACATTTCAGGACTTAACTTTCAAGTATAAATACAAATAAAAAAACAAAAAAACCGTGAAAATTATCAAGTCTAATATCAAAAATTTTTTATTATTATTATTATACTCTATGGAGTACCTGTTCTGGCTAGCAAAGAACCCACTACAGCGAAGAAACTCCATAGTTTCAGAGTTGTTTCGTGAGACATGTAGTGAAGTACAATTCATTTAGCTTTGATAAAATGTATTGAGACATAATCAATTTAACTTTAATAAAATTTATTTTAATACAAAATATAATTTCTAAATAACGTAAATGTTCTCAGTAATATGACATAAGAATTAATTTAATGTTATTAAACAAATAATAAATTAATAGGAAATAAATTATGCATAATTTTAATTTAATAGAATTCATCATGAATGCTCCAATATATTAGGTAAGAACAATAGTAGATATGTACTTTTTCAAAAAATAACTCCGGGGTGAAGGGTTCCTGTAATAGAGGGTTCAAATATATTAAATTTATATAATTTTGGAGGGGACTTATATTAATAAAATAAAATTGATCGATAATAGGGATTAGCTCTGAAGTATAAATACAAATAAATTGCAACCGAAATTTAATTTATGTGAAAAAAAACACCGTGAATATCAACCAAAATTATCAAATTTAATATCAAAAAACTTCTTTTTGTAGACCCGTGTAATTACTAACTGCACATTCTTTTAACTATTTAAATATCTGAGCATTGAGTTTAGGCCCATGATGGACAAGATCATCTAAGTACCCTCACCATAATGAATAATAACCAAGTTGATTTATATTGAATCCAGAAAAGTTTAATTATGAAAGTTGTGTCTTGATTTTTTACCATGCAAAACCTACCAGCTAATATTTGCTACTAGCCCCATCTTACCCTCATTTGCAGTTGAGTTAACATATTTTTGAGGTTTATTGTAAATATTACGCATCATAAAAGGTCAATATCATAATCAATCAAACAAATTTTATTAACGAATTATAGTAAGTAAAAAAATAAATTCACTAAATTTACTACAACGAAAAAGTTTTTATTTTTATTACTTTAAGAAAAAGCTAATTATCAATAGCTTAAATATTACAGTGAGACTTTCTAAAATGAGCTTACAAGAAGAAGACCTAACCCTCTTACAAACTTAACATTAGCTAAGAAAAGTTTTAATGAAATGTGACGGAGAGAAAACATGTAAAGGAAACATTGAAGAAACACTTCTAGCAAGATGAAATCATACATTGGTCAGATATTTTGATAGAAAGATAAATAATTTTCACAGCGAATTATAATATTTTTCGATGAAAGGAATATGGTCCGGGTGCGGTCAAGAAAAACTCAAATAGTAGAAATATACTAATTTAATGAGCCAACGTTTCGCCCCACGTTGCAGGGCTTCTTCAGGGCTATTTTGACGGCAGTCCCCCTGTAAATAGCCCTGAAGAAGCCCTGCAACGTGGGGCGAAACGTTGGCTCATTAAATTAGTATATATATACTATTTGAGTTTTTCTTGACCGCACCCGGACCATATTCCTTTCATCTTCACACACGGTCAATCAATAATCTTCCAGTATAATATTTTTCATTTTCATTTCATTCATACGTCAGTGATGACAGATTTTATTCAAATCATATTTTTAAAAAATAACTTAAATAATTGTAAATTAAGTTGAGAGAAACAAATCATCAACAAAATCAAAGATAAATAACCAGAAACATTTTAACAGAGGCATTCTTTTCTCTCTATCACACTAGCATTAAAAGCCAGACAAGGCTGAGTGATAGCACTAAGTCTCAGGCCTTCTTATAGTATTTAAGTCCAATTTTTTATTATTTTGATGAAAAATATGTATATTTACCAGTAAAACTGATGAGTCTGCCCAGTATAGTGAGAGGGAATAAAAAATGGCAGAATATATAGGTATATACATGCATACATAACTTAATATCATGTATTTCATACAGTTCTTTATGTCGATTCAAACTGTTCTTCAGTATTTTAGATATTACTTACATATTATTGTATCTTATCCTGTACTTATCTTCTAACCTCTATAATATCATATTTCATCTTCTATCGTTATCAAATTACTACTACCTACTTCTAATGTTATTAATCAACTATATTATTTTTACATATATAAATAATTGACCGTATAATTTCAAATTATGAAGAAGATAATCGCAACCCTGAAAAATATTTTACAACTATTCATTTTAAGCAAATAAATAGTTGTAAACTATTTCTGTTTTTCTTTTGACCTTAACCCTGAACATCTTCTTCATTGTTATGTAAAATTCCAAATTTGTTATTTTCTTTTATTTTTTATGTTTCTCAGAATGATGATTGTTATCTCTGTTTTGTTTAGCCCTGATGAAGACCTAAATCGAAACGTCGGCACGAAGAAATCTATTTTTTTTTATTTGTGTATATTTGCTGACCGCTCCCTCTCTCTCCCCCTCTCCCCCCCTCCATCTTCCCCTCAAAGTGATACAATTAACAATTAATGAATACACCTTACATAAACACACACATTACTAAATAATTGTAAAAATTGCGAATTGGCTATTTTCTTTTGTTATTACCATTTATACCAAGTGGCCTTTAATGGAATACTTTGTTTTCTATTTTTTATTCTCAATAGTTAGAAATTCTTCGTCTTAAAAAAATTCATTTATTCGGATTAGTAAAGGATGTCAAAATGTACACTTTAATTAATAATGGAAATTCTTTCATAGCTGATATTCTAAATAAAAAATCTATTTTCACAATCTATTACCTTGCCCAATCTATTACCACAATCTATTAAAAAAATTTTTTAAAACTGTACCGCTCAAAACCATGAAGGGTCAGGGTTCAGTACCTTGTAAAGAAGTACTGCTAGTAGAGCAACAGTTGTGCAAGGAGGTGATTTGGTCAGAATCACGCTCAATATTTGCTTCCCTTGTACATAACCCTGAGCCCTTGCTTCCTTCCCTTATACATAATTAACCCTAATAATAAAAACAGTGAATTAATAAATTTAATAACAATGTTCGCAATAAAGACAATTATTCGTAACAAATCGCCTCAAATTATCTGGGCTACCACTACTTTTATAAAGCGGCCAAAGAAATATACTTCAGAAAATGGCAAAAGTAGGTGAAATGTTTCACACACATGTCGTACAATGGTGAAATAAACATAGTTCACCCACTAAAACATTTTTCATCAGATAAGACTAAAGAAGTTATCGGAGGAGAACGATAAAACCTAGTATAATTTAGTATTTAAAATTTTTTTACAGTTTTTTAAACGACTTTCAATGCTCTCTCCAGTATGAACATTATAGATTATAATATCCACAACTACCACTTCGACATACACAAACACAAGCATAAGAAAACATTTAAATATAACAAATGGGTTGCAGTAATAATAGAAAGATATCTAAATAAAGGGATTATAAATGATTCACCAAGACTGTTCTAAGAACATTTTCAAGATAACATCAGCTTCAGTTCTTAGATCATACACAACCTTATCACATTCTTCAACAGTCATAAATTCCATATACTATAGTAGCTGTATGAACTACTGTTTACATTTCATGGTTACCTAAATATGAAAACTAGATATCTATTAAATACTTAATTATCATATAGACTAGAACTGCATTTTTTTAGAAGAACGATATTTATTAAAAAAAGGTTATATAGTAAACAAGGGTCAAGAATACGAACCGGGACCATGTGCAAGATAAATGCGTATCTGTACAAAACTGTTTTGAAGATTATTAATAATAAAAGTTTTACGGTTTTACCCAACAAAATTGAAATTAAAAACATGGATTTTCCACAAACATAACTAAATGAAACAACCATAATCATGACACCAAATTTTTGGTTGTAAACGTGATGTATCTCCACGAAAAAAAAAAAAAGTGGCATATATAAATAAACGAACCATGATGCATACAATGACATTTATTATATGAGCTCCATTCTGTTTCGATTCCTAAATTATGATTGTTACACCAATGTTCTTGTCTCATTTTTTATTATTTATTTTTATTAATGAGCATATTAAAATTGTATAATGCAATCTGTGATGAACCATTTAGCTTATTCGTTCCAGTCTGGACCGAGGCATCCTTGGTTAACCGGGTGACTCGACCAATTCGGAGTGCATGAAAGAAAATAACTCCAACTCCAATTTAACACATGTATATAAAATAAAAACTATAATACAATTCCAAACTTTATATTCAGGTTACAGGAATATTAGTAAATGATAAAGTTATATTTATTCGACAAATTAAAAATACATAATTTAAAAACAAAAAGAATTCTTAAGGATCTACGATTTAATTTATGCACAAAAATGGTAGTAATGTAATTAATAGTTGTCATAAAATCAATTATTTGGTTTTCGTTTACCGAACTTAGAGTTTTCTATGCACTTAATTATTTTATTTTTATTTTTTGCACTCTCTATTAAGCCGAGTTATACTGTATTTTCTGTTAAATTGCAATACATTTTGCAAAAATCGTGCATAAATCAAGAAACAAGTTCAAACGTCAGATCCCGTTTTTCAATAACTTCAAATATTAAATGGTTTGGTCTTCTCTGTGTATAACAAACCACACGTTTGTTAAAAAATTTACTAGACTATAATTTTTGTAGTTATTATTGCTCAGTATTGAAAAAAAAGTGAAAAATCTTTTGAAAAAATCAGTTATAAATTCCCATTCTACTCCTAACGCCACGTTTATAATGGTTTATATTAAATGAAATTGAAAACAGTTTTGTCATTTCACCTCGAAACCAATTCCCCAAGGCTCGTGTTTCGAAAAAAATTAAATCGAAAACAAGAAATTAGATTTCTGGAACTGAAAGATGAACCTATGGAAATGGAACTCCACTCCCCTCCCCTCCCCCCTGATGGTACAAAACCTTATTTAACGCAATAAATAGATGACTGAGCTGAATAGTATTGATATTTTCTGTCCGTAATCGAATAATATCAATAGTTTATTTTTTGCAACATTAACAAATAAAAAAACAAAAATAATTTCATCGTCTACCAGACTAAATAAAAGAGGTATTGTCAATTATCAAAACTGATAAATTATTGATCACAGATTTTGTTTTCACAAGTAGCATAACTAAAACTTTGTGAAAGAGCCCTAATGTGCCACTTGTGTAATAAAAAAAATATATAACGAATAATTTACTTTAAAATATTTGTGGTACATAAAAATATACACTAGGTGTAGGTTTCAAAGAAAAAAACATGCATATGCAAATTTATAATATTGAGTAAACGAGATTTAAAGTTAATTTCGGCTTTCAGAAATCTAGTTGCATGCTGAACCTACCTACATCAATGACCGGTTAAGATTCAGATATTTTTCAAATCTGTGGTATATCTTGTGAAATTGAGTAAAAACAAATGAATCCAGCTAGTGAAAGTAATAAGTGACATTTGACTTTCTTTCACAGTGGTTACCTTTGAGCCAATGATTTATTTTGTACGTGCTTCAACGTCATTCACAAAAAAAACAATAGCTTTTTAGGTTTTATTTTAAATTTTATGAATAATTCATTTTGAAAAGAATCTAAGCAAGTGAGTGTAAAGTTTCGATTCAGTTAATTTGTTTTTTAACTTTCCATACTGCTTTCATCTACCTTTTTTCTAGATCTAGATTTCGTAAACTTTTTAGGTTATATGTATATTATTATCTATTAGCCAAATTTGAGCCATGATTCTGATAGTTTAAATTTGAACCAAGTGGCATTGCCAATTCTAAAAAATTGATTACTGATTTTGTTCTCTCAGGTAGCATGAATGAGGTGCTAATCTAAAACTTTCTGGAAATGCCCTATAATAATACTAAAAATATACCCGAAAATGCCCTTATGCCACGAGTGTAATTAAAAAATTTACTTTAAAATATTAGAGGTAGATTAAAATATATACTTCGTGTATGTTTCAAACCAAAACCAAGCATTACAAATTTAAAATTTTTAGTAAACGAGATGAAATGTTGATTTTGGTTTTCAGAAATCTAGTTGCATGGTCCTACTTATGCCAATGATACCAATGTTGAGGCTCAGTCATTTTTCACAGTTATTGTTATCCCTCAGTAAATTCAGCACAAAAATAAATTTAATCGAGCAAGTGAAAATAATACGAGACATTTGACTTTTTATCACATCGGTGATTTGCCTTTGATGATTTATTTTGTACATGATTCTATGTCACAGATATGAAAAAAAATAGTAGTTTATGTTTCATTTACAATTTTATGAATGATTTATATTAAAAAGTATTTTAAAGAGTGTAAAGACAAATTTTGGATCCTGTTTAGTTGTTTTTACATTCTAAATGGATCTTATCTTTTTAGATTTATTAGATTTTATGGTAAAATGAATAACGTGTACAAATGATGTGCACGTTATTCGTTTTACCCAAAAATCTAATAAATCTATAGGGCTCGTCGTTCTTTTAAAATATTGAAAATATAATCAATTGAGAGCATGAATTCATTATTTATTCAATAGTATTCCAGCACGTAACGAACTATATCAGGGATTGAAACTGTAACTATCATAAGGTAAACCTACCAATATCTAACTTCAATCGGTTTATTGAATCCAAGGAACAGGATTCGACTAGTTGCTCATAAAGAATTTAAATGGCGCAAAGATATTTTTGTTAATGCGATCAGATAAACAATTCTCAATAGACCGGAAGAATGTATAAACCGGAAGATATAACAGAAGTTTGAATGTAACAGAATGTAAATAAGATCTTTGTTCGGACGTTGTCGGATTTTCTTGGACAATAGATGGACAACATAGATATGTAAATGGAAAGTCTTTCGATATGTATTTTAGATAAAACTTACCCATGAACTCTGCAAAAAATGCAAACCTATTTACATTTTAGTGAAGACTGCAAAGAATGAATGTTAGGATATTAGTATTGTCTCGACACGAGTATAAACTATCTTTAAACTGGTGGACACATGCGCATTACGGATTTTCTTTTCTAAATCCTACAACAAGCATTATAATGATAGTTCCTTATCGTGAAGGAACTTATTGAATACTTTAGTTTCTGAAATTCACTTTTTTTCTGGAATGATTTTTTTTTTTTTTATTATTTCAATGACAAATCAATATACTATGACAACATTCACTTACATATGTGAAATTTTATCTCGAGATCTACCTGAGAAATCTTTTAAGTAAGGCTGTAAAATTATTCAGGTGTAGAACAATTTAAGAATAAATATACTCCTATTTATACTTCTAACTATTGTAAATAGGCTTGTTTAGTTCAATACGCAAGGCCTATCTCATCCCTGATAAAATCACCTGTAATACAATGTGGCAGATAATCGGCAGATTAAATACGTAAGGGCGAGGGTAATTCGGTTGATTGAAATATAAATGAATCACTTAAGCATTTATCATTAATCTATCGTTTAACCCAGTTGTTCCTTACCAGTGATACGCAGACCACAACTGTACCCCGACAGCCTTGTAGTAGGTCCCGGAAGGGTCAGGCAACACTCATTACTATGAGAATTTATTATTATCTTTCCTGATTTTTGGGTAGTGGCTGAGAGATTTTAACTGAAAAAACCCGATTTGAGGTATTAAATCGACCATCATATAGTTAAAGATAATGGGATTGTGGAGTCACTCTTCGTGAGCATATATTGTACAGAGATTTTTAAAAAGCTGTTCTGGAACATTCTTCGGTATTTTCAAGGCTGTTTCGAGCATTTGATTTTACATCTTGCTGTTTTACTGTAAGTTAAAATTATTTTTCCATTCAATTTGATCGTAGCTAGTAACAAAGCTACAAGGTAAGCCCCGAAATAATTATTCACTATTTTACAAGCTCATTTGTTTTCCATTTTTAAGTGCTATTTATTGATTTTCGAAAACAGTTATTTTTTACATCTGAAAATGCAACATGTAAAAAACTTGTCTTAAAAATCTTTAGAATACATGTGATATGTTTTTACCATTATTTCTTGATTATCAAATGGATTCATTCATTTAAAAATTAGTTATTGCTCTGAGACCTTTTTTTATAAACTCCTTCGTGGTAATTTATGACATACGAGCGGGAGGGAAATGAGGTTATCCACAAGGTACCACCCTATTCCAACCATGGTGAAAAAAAATGAAATACTCTGGGACTAGGTCCTTTTATAACAATTATAAGGCTACACAATATAGTAACTAAAAACAGTCGTATACACTTAATTACAATTGCATATAAATAATTTTAGATATAAAAAAGAAAAAAAATTACTAAATACATGGAAAACAAAACAAAAAGGTAGTTACAATATTCACAAATAATAAATAATAATGTTCAATTATCTTAATTGACCTAATTTCGTGGGGGTTGGATTTAATTTCGTGCGACACAGAAATAAAAGTTAACTCCACCAGCTGGATTCGAATCGGCACCGCTGCAATTCCAAGGTTGAAAAGACCTACGCTTCAACTCCCTCACCAACAGGGGGCCCATCAAACTGAGACTATTCTTGTTGAAATCATATCCTTTCATGACCCCTTGTCTTAGAAACAGTCATTCAATACCAAATACTGAATCCAAGACAAGATACTGCGAATAACTCATTCATGCATTTTTTAAAAATACAAAATGGATGCAAAAATTCCTCGAAATTATTTTCATTAAATTTTTAGAAGAAGAGTATTTGAGCCTTTAGAATAGATTATTGTAATCCTTATATCAACATAGCGCTCGCTGAACATATGTAGATCTAATTAGGATACAAATGTCATAAGCTTTCAAGATAGGAATAACAGCAGACTCTCATAAACCACATAAAATATGTATACATGCATAGGTACTGATTTGGCACAAGTTCTTTTGCCTTCTCAATACTCTTTGGAAGGGGCCAGAGTGCAATATTTGATTTAGTGAATTTAAACATGATATAAAAGAACATATTAGTTGATATTTATATTTTTTCAATAACAAGATATATAATTTCTATCAAATTTTTATGATTTTCAGGCAAGAGCAGTCCTAAGTTGTATTTTTTTTTTTCGCAATACAACTAAATAGAATCACTCTAAAGTATTGGGATTATTTTAAATAAAACTAAAAATTAATTTTGAAAATCATAATAATTTATAAAATTAAAACAAAAAATGTATAAAAAATATCTATTTATTTAGACCTACGGACAACCGGTCGTATATGAAAAAGTACAGCATGTTCAGTAACGCACATCTTAACATATTTTTTTTAAAAATACATGTCTAATCATTTTTTATTTATGATCAGACTGAATATTTAAATATTAGTAAAA
>NW_027110802.1:35817-41465 GCF_000696795.3 Halyomorpha halys | reverse complement strand
AATTGTTAATTATATAACCTACTAATTATATAACCTACTAATTTTATAATTACAGATTAATTTTATAATGTTTGAAAAAAAAAATATTAATAATTTCTCAATAACTTTCAAATAAAATGGAAGCAAAATACTATAGAACAAATATTTAAAGAAAGGATTATAAAGCAAACACAACTAGGTAATAAATTGCCTTTCACGTAACGCAGGTGTAATAGCCTGACAAGGCAGTGGTGCGGGTTGCCTACCTGAAATTGAATATGGGGGTTATTGACCTATTTCGGCCAGAACTGAACGGAAAAAAATAAAAGTTATATGAGCAATATATTTATTTGTATATTTATTAGATGCTTACAGAACAGACTTTCTAACCATATCTTTACATAATTGCTGTAAATGATCTTGGTAATCAACGAACTTCCTCCCGAAATAAAAGTTATTTACACAGTTAAATAAATACGTGGACCATTCATGATGCCTAATAAAAAAGGAAGGAAACTTCAACAAGCATCTTTTGTACTATTTATTATTTATTTCTTCGATTAGGAGGGTACGAAATAAAAAAGATGCCTTATAAAAAGTATAATTGTATTTCCAGATATAAAATATAGAAAATAAAGAGAATCCTGACATACGATATCACCAGGAGAATTTGAGAATCCAGACCGACGCCATTCAAATAAACCTCAGAAGACATTCATTAACACAAGGCAATTTCCTTCGAGTAAGAAAGGATTCATTATTAGTTCGGGGAAAGGATTCTAATTCAGACCAAGGACCCAAACTGAGAGAAGTACTAAATAAAAGGACCTCTTCCATGTTTACCGCCCGTCGAGACCTCCTTCACCACTTTATTACCTTTCTTACATTGTACCGTAGTAAGAGAACAAAACAAACTTTAATGATTCATTTTTTAAATATTGTAGCAAATGACCATACGTCGTTTAGAAGTGAAAAGAATGAACGCTAATCATAAAAAAAAAAATCCTTTATTTAAAAAGAAAATTTCAGTTCCATATACATTTATTTTGCAATTGAGGATATTCCAAAAAAAAAAGTTACTACAAAATGAAGTAGAAAATACATTCCACAATAATGTACAATTCTTTAGGAGGAAGTTTTTGAATTTCTTGTTTTGATTTTTTAGAGGAGGAGAGATGAGATCTGTCGGTAAGTCATGTTCAACTCGGTTCGAAAAAACGGCTAGATTTCCGTAATTGTTTTTATTATTCACTCGTTTATTAATTGTCAATTTATTTTTTATAACGATTTTTTTTAGTGGAGTGCTCACAGAGAAATGTTAAACCTAATCAACAAACATATCCTTGTGCGAAATATCTGAGTTTAGGCATAGACAAGAACTTACAGCTTGTCCACAGCTGCTCCGCCAATCAGTTTCGCCCTTCCACTTTCATAACTGCTCTCGATATAATAATCGTGTTACCTATATTAAACTTGTTAAGTAGTAATCATCCATTCATCACAGCGGAGAATGGTTAAAATAAGCGGATTTCTATTTTTAAAAGAAAAATTAAGTAAAACGAAACCTTCTGGCCACAAGCATGCTCTTGGGCGTGATCACGTCTGTTACTAGACCAACGGTTGTCTAAGGAAGTGATTTGGTAGGAATCACACATGACCACCAAATTTATAACCTATTAAGGGTTCCTACTTAATGAGGCTGGGTGGACCCCGAAGGGCTCCCGAACCCACAGGGCTGACTCATCGGCTACAGGTAACATAATAATTATCTGCCACAGCTGGATTCGCTCTGTCCTTGAAAGTAGTAGTCCATTGCCTTACCAATGAGCAATCCACTCCCACAACTAAGCAAAATATTATTTTAAATATATAACAGCCTAACTTGAGTGTGATATGCCCTAACAAATGGTGTTGATCTAAAAAATAAAGAGCTCTTTTTATTCCCATCCAAAGAGCAAAAAAAAAACTAAACAAGAATAAATAATTAGATAAAATATTAATAGTAATAATTAAAATTACATACATTTTTAATAACAGTGTACAGTATGCCGTAATGAAAGAAGTAAAGTTTAAATATAGACTGAATAATACGTATTCCGCTAACATTTTATTAAGCCTATATTTAAACCTGTTATTGGTACAAAAGCCGGGAAGAAAAAAAGGCAGTCATCTCACACCAATTTTTTATTACTTTAATAAAAACTATGCATAATTACCAGTTAAAACTGATGAGTCTGCCAGGTATAGATAGGGGGAATAAAAAATGGCGGCTGTTTCAAAACGTTAAAAATAATTAATTTTTATTCGGAGCTCTATATCTTTACAACTACCAACAACATTGGAAAGTCTAAGAGAGCATCATTTAAAGTAGAGTAAATTTGCTAAAATGTAAGCCCTTATAGCTATTTACGTTCAATTGTTCCAGAGATATAGCTTTTAAAAAAGCAACATTTCATAAAAATGTTGTATGGTACGTACTGAAAGTTACGTAAAATTACGTAACTACTGATTAGTTAATTTATTTTGAAAAATTTATATCTCAAAAATCATTAAAAGTACAGATGTCTATTAGCACTCAAATTAAAGCTAGTTTAATGAGCTATAGAGTAGTATATGATGTTTATTTTCATAGGAGTAATAGTTTGCACGAAATTTGCTAAAATAAATTGATTTATAGTTGTTTAGACAAATTTTCATTTGCCAAATTTATATTCATATGTGAATATCATAAAAACTACTATCCCTACGAAGACAAGTGTCATAAACTACATTATAGTTAGTTAAATTTCCTTTATTTTGAGTGTTGGCAGACATATGTGCGTATAATGGATCTAGAGATATATTTTTTCAAAATCCAACATTTTATATGAACAACTAGAAATTAACATTTTGTGAGTTTATTTTGTCAATATCAAAAAAACTACTACTCCTACAAAGATAAACATAATTAACTATTTTGTAGTAAATTTAACTAGCTTTTATTTGAACGCTGGCAGACATCTGTACGTCCAATGGTTTCTGGAATGAAGTTTTTCATAAATCAAACTTATTGTCCGAACAACTATAAATAAATTTATTTTAACAAATATCATGAAAACTACTATTCCTACGAAGGTAAAGATCATAAACTTCTTTATAGTCTATTAAATTAGCTTTAATTTGAGTGCTAATAGACATCTGTACGTCACCTAGTTCCTGAGATATAGATTTCTCAAAATAAATTAACTAACTACTAATCTTTCAGTAGATTTTTAAGGAATTTTGTTTTTTAAGAAGCTATATCTCGAGAATTATTGGACGTAAATAGCTCTTTTAGGGCTAATATTTCAGCAAATTTACTCTTCTTTAAATAATGTTCTCTTAGATTTTCTAGTGTTGTTGGTAGTATTTAAGAGCTCCGAATGAAAAATGAATGTTTTTTTAAGGTTTTGAGACATCCGCCATTTTTTATTCCCCCTACCTATACTTGCCTGACTCATCAATTTTGACTAGTTATTATACATAGTTTCCAATTAAGTAATCAAAAATTGGGGTGAAATAACTACCTTTTTCTCCTCTAGAGCTCTTGTAGTATATGTATAAAAGAAAATTTTTTAAAACCAGAATTTTTTTTCCTATTTAAAACCATTAAACTACATCACTTTATGACAATGTGATATGTTCAAAAGAAATCAGAGAAAGTTTTTTTGTACTTTGAGATTCTACAGTACTGTAACCTTAAGTTTTTCTTCTGTTGATAATATAAATATTTCTTTGAATGATATAAAATTGAATAATAATTGAAATGAGAAACTAACTTGGCATATACGTTCTAAAGAAGGGAAGTAAAACAAAAAAATCACTGGCATTATTTAATATAGAAATGAAAATAGTGCAATCAATTAGCAGTTATTTCGAACACTCGAATTCATAACGAGTAACGCCTAATTAAACTGTATTCCTCGTTTAAACGAAGGTATATTACTGAATTACCAGCATCACTTAATTTGGAAATGGAAATATTGGAATGAATTAGTTGAAGTCCTGAACAGTAAAGGAATCTGAACTTCACCTGGCATTTAACTGAAAACATAATTAGGCTTTGCAATGGAATTTCTCACATACCAGCAGAATTTATATTCATTTTATGAACAATGGAAAGCGCTTGTAGCTGACTCAATATCAAATTCTTTCATAATAATTTATTTCACCTGAATAAAGGTATTATAGACAGGAACAATTTAAGCACACAAATATATAAGAACTGTTATATATAGGTCTTAATCGATATAACTCTAAGAGTATTCGTCAAGTAAATTAGATTAATTACAACCTGGGAAGACCTATAAGCCTATCTCTGGACCAGGCAGCCGAGATAGGCTGAACCCATTGAACTCGTTTCCAAGAACCCATCAGCAATACAATCATTGACAATATTTGGCTAAAGATAGTGCGTAATCTTGCCATTATCTATCATCTCTTCCTGTGGCAAGTTGTACCCATGAATGAAAAACAATAAAAAAAAAATTCAAATTGTCATTGAGATGATAATAATACTCTGGTCATTATGTGCCATCTAACACGTTTTTTCTTAATTTTTTATTAGGTGAAAAAGATTAAAAATATCATATTTAACAAACTCATATAAGAGTCATAATGTGAAAACGTCTTATCTATTTCCACCCTCTAACGTGGCCCCCAGAAAAAACATAAGAACTATTCCTCTCCTTTTGTTTTACCAAGGAAGCTATATTTCACCTCCAAAATAAATTTATAAGTAGTAAATAAAAAATCATTAAGAAATACGCCTTATTATTTAATCTGGTCAGTAAAAAGAAATTAAATATAAACCGTAGGTCCAGACGTTTTTCCTTCACTCCCTCACAGAAAATGTTTAAAAGCATAGCTTGGAGGGGAACATAGGTAGATGGCTGGAATGGTTAGGGACGGTAATGGGTAGTCTCTTGGATTATTCTAGACCACCAACCGGACGATCGCTTACTTCGGTTCTGCAGAGGCAGTATGTGGGAAAACTGAGCTATGGTCTTTAGCAGCTCACGTCGGGGTCACCACTTTAATGCGTGTTCGTGTGAAACGAAAAAAAATATATATGTAACGATAATTACGTTCTTTATTCTTCAATAGAACAATATTTACACTTACTTATATAACACAACATTTATAATTTACAGTTTTTTTAGATAACAACACAAGTTCTTCCTAATTAAATTTCTTGTAATTGATCATATGGCGAGAGGTTTCAAATGGGTTTGCCACTAAAACAAATGTAAAATAATGTAACTTTAAATGAATTATAATTAAAAATATATTTAAAAGAAATATACTAAAGAAATAAAAATGTTAATAATAATTTCGACAGTGGCAAACCCATTTCAAATACTCTCTTTGCAAACGTCAACTATTGCCGGTGAAGACGTTAATCATGCCACCACATCTCCATTACCATATTACTCCATCACTTCAAAAAACAGGAGAGTTTTAATGCGGTTCTTTCGTTATACTCTTATTTTTCGAAGGGGAATGATAAAAGTTTATTATTCCATTCTTTTTTTATATATATATATTTATATATATTACCAACAACATTGGAAAGTCTAAGAGAGCATCATTTAAAGTAGAGTAAATTTGCTAAAATGTAAGCCCTTATAGCTATTTACGTTCAATTGTTC
>NW_027110802.1:1809-29652 GCF_000696795.3 Halyomorpha halys | reverse complement strand
CACTAGTAAAATAATTACAATCAACAAATTGATGTGTCTTGTGCATATGGCATGAGGGTGACATCATCCCACTCAGTGGTTCATCCTCCAGCAATTAATATTTTTTCCTAGCTGATAATTCTTTATTTAGAAAAAATTAAGTAACCGGATTTTATTTCTGTTAAGTGCATCTTAGAAAAAGAAACTATGAATCACATTATTCCTGTGTTCGTATAATAAAATGCCAAGAAATATAAAAGCAATTGCAAAAAATACAAGGATAAAGAAAAACTAATCAATAATGCACCACGTTGCATAAGAGTATATGAGACTGAGATAAGATCTGATGCATTGCAGTTATATAAATATTTTAATTCTGTTTCTTGACAATAATTGACTAGAAATGTCTGTTTATATCTATTTTTATATATACCTTTTGGAAATATTAAAAAAATATATACTATTAAAACGACATCTTCAAGATTTTTAAAAAATGAAAATAAAAAGTTTCTTAGTACAATCGTTTGAATGATATTAATTCAATTCCTTTATTTTTTTTATATAAGGCGCTATTATGAGGCAATGGAACTTTATCTCCTGTAAAATGATAGATCATGACCTTAACAGAATACATACACAAAGCGTCTACAAAATTCAGCAGCTGTCTATAAAGATCATTCAAATCAGGTAATAGTGGAATGTTAAAATATGGATTCCATAAAAAGTCATAGTGTATTTTATTGAGACGATCGTGGCCAATACTCTCAGGAAACCCCCAAAGAATTTTCATTTCCTCTTAAATATTACCTTTATATCTTCTTTAATAATGATTAGAAACTGGCATCAGAAATATTATTGAAATCTACTAGTATTATTTTGTCAATAGCAAAAATTATTTTAAATTAAATCCCATATTTGATCACAAAAATCTTTGTTAAGTTCAAGCCAGTTTGAGAGAGGGGGATGCAGTAGCCATCGACTAGAGAGATTCTGCTTAAGATACAATTGGTCTGAAGAAGACACATTGATGAAGCCAAGACCACACTCAGAGTAGTACCAAATTTGCAGCCAACACTAAGCCAAAATGACTCAAACACTATGTTTGGATTAGAGTAGTAATTTTTCCATTATGCAATAATCCATGTCCATTTCAAACATTCAATTTAGCATACGCGTCGGATTAATTCGATGTAATCAAAAAAGCGTTATTGATATTAAACCGAGATTCTTTTTTGATCTATTTTTAATAGATTTGTGAAACATATATTGATAAATCTCCAAATGTTTGCGAATGTTGAGGGTTTTAATTAATATAAAATTCTTGAGAAATTGAACAAACTAGAACAAAAATTAGCGTAAAACAAGAAAGCCAATTTACATAAATCCCTCATTTAGCTTATTTTCTATGAACTATAAAGAATCTAAAAATCAAAACTATACACTAAGATAACAACTAGAAATTCGAGTTATATTCGTTCTAGTTACTACTGCGGTTTATTTTAATTTTAAATATTTTGTTCTGTAAGCAAACATTTTTTCATTGACTTACCATCAGTAGATATTCGTCCAATAAAATTTTAACTGTTATTCTTGAATCAGGTTTTATTGTATTAAAGATATTATTTTTAAATTTAATTCTTTCAAATATAAAACTACTTTCATAATAATAATTAAAACTAATTACAGTATCACTTATTTAAAACCACCTAAAAAGCTATGAAAAATTGAGAGAGGAATTTGTCCTAAGAAGAGTTAGTTAAAGATAAACTAGTTAAAGATAAACTTAGTTAAAGATAAACTAATTTTTCAAAGAAAAATTTCTCAAGATGATTTGTGAAAAATATAACTAACATTTCGAATAAATTAGGCTCATTTTCAAATACGTTTAATATTAAATTCATGTCTTCAGTATTATCATGTCTTTTATTTAATGAAGATACGTATTTATATAAGGTATTAATATATTATAGTTTATTTGTTGCAATAAGATTTTATTAACGAATATAGAATAGCAATACATTGTTTGTTATGACATATTGGGCAACCCATTTTCGTCCAACTAATATTTTTCAACTATTATTCTCGGACCATGTTTGATTGTATTAAACATGTCATTTTTCAATGTGGTGTCCACGATAAACTTTTCGCCAATTTTTCCTTTCATATATTAAATCTCTTGTAATAATAATTAAAAACAATCATATTTCCTCATGTACTACCCAACAACAATGATAAAGTTCAGAGGGGAATTTACCCTTAACAATTAAAAAAACCTGTACCACTAAAACCCGTGAATGGTCAGGAAGCTGTGTTTTTTGAACAACGGTGGTATAAGGAAGTATAGATCACATTCAACCTACAGTTTCCCAAATTAAGGGTGCCCACTTTATGGAGCCTGAGGGTGCTCCAGAAGAGCTCCCAAACCAACCGTGTTCAACCACGGCTACAGTAAAAGAATAAACGGATTCGATCGGATTAAATCGTATTCGAGTCCCGGAGTTAGTAGTAAAGCACCTTACTTACTTAGTTACCCCACTCCTACCCTAAACAATAAAAAAAAAATTAATTTTCCTAAAGATACATTTCTCAAAATTTAAATTTAAAACTCTTGAGAACAATTACTAACAACAGAATAAATCAGGTTTATTTTCAAATGCACTTCATTAAGTCTCCATCAATTAGTCAATGAAGGTACATATTTATTTAAACTGATAAATCATCATAACCTATTTGTTACAATAATGTTTTAAGTAATGTTAGTAATGTTTATTAACATATATTAAACTAATGAGAAATGCTTTATTTGGCCATGCTGCCCAAATACATGGGGTTACTATAACACACAGCGTAACCATCAATCCATAATTGGACATATATACACTAAAATATATTAATATTTTTCATTTTTCAAACCAAAATCATCAATACACTTAAATACAATTTTTTTCTTAACAAAAATAGTAATACTTTTTCTGTGATGGGATATTGGAGGACTCATATTAATATTTTTATATAATTTATAATGACTTAATGTACATTTAATTTATAAGAATTTAATTTAAACTAATGACTTGCTGAACCAGAAATATACGTTATGCGACAATTTTAAATTTTATACAAAGGTCTCTTTAAATTGTTTAATAAGTCAATAAAATGTTTTTTGAATTAATTAATAAGAACTTAATTCTGCGTAGAAAAGTTTTAGGCCTTAAGAAATATATTTCTGAAGTCTAAACAGTTAAAAAGGATACTACTAATATTACTACATACACTTAGGCTTTATTAAGTATCAAGTTTATTCAATAGACTTACTCTTACAAAGTTTTAAAATTTTTATATTTGCATAAAGTGTTCTAGTAGTTGACAGACGATAACTGAAGATTAAAAATGAAAAAATTCTTTTTCTAAATCTTTCCGAAAGAACTGAATGCTAGTCCATTAGGCCAGTCAAATCCTGAGATAAGAAATCTTTTAAAAGCCGAACAGAGTAACCCTTCACTGAAGACCTCACAACTGGTTTACTAATTTGGGCCGAAACGGCAGCGAATATTATTAAAAAAAAAGGCTCAACACCTAATTTATCCTTCTACATCCTACTACATTACAAAAGAATCATTAAGATACATCACAAATATTGATTAAAATGTTTTTTCAGGGCCATAATTTGTATACACGTATAGTAAGTACGATTCAGTTACATACATTTGATATCACCTGATCTGGGTTTGGCAATGACAAGAAAATGGTTTAGCTATCCACGATCCAATATCCTATATCACATTAAATATACAATGCCCTGTATGACCGTCAATAAAAGGTACAAAGTTGACAAATAAACTATTTGCAACATCACAGGCTGCCTACATATTATAAATGATTCGATAGGACAATATAAAAAAAAGTTAACAAATCACATCATATTTTGAGTTAAAAAAAATTAGATGCACTGTGATAGCCAAACAAAGTAATTTGGAGAATATAATAAGTACTATAATACTTATTAGATAATAAGTACATATATCATTATTTTTAACACTACTCAACGAAATTACAACAGCGTTAAGTCATTGTTTGACCTAAATTTCGTTGGGTATAAAAATTTCTAAATTAAATATTATTACGTGATTGATAGACCCGATAAAATCAATAATGTAATAACAATAGCTGAAAAAAAAAATTAAGGTAAGGAATATAATTTTATCAGAGAAGTACTTTATTGAGTGATATTCAAAAAACATCACTCAATCAACAGATCGTATAACTAAATATTATGACCATGAAACTATAATATTTCTAAAATACTTTCGATGTATTTCCAAATGTTCGAATAATAAGTAACAATAATTATAAAACTATACTTATACGATAAAAATAGAATATAATTAGAACGTAGAATAAATATAAATTGTAATAATAAAGTAAGTTATTTATTAAGACCAAATAAAAATAAAAGGGGACAAAAATAATTAACATTAGAACAGAGATGAGATCACGAAAATGCAGAGAGTACACCTCACATCGTAAATACTTCAACATACTAAAAAAGACTAATTATATACATATGGCACATCACGACAACTCAACATATACTCAAGTGTATAGCTGAATGTAAAAAAAGAGAAGTCCTCCACTATATCTATTTTTTAAAAATAATAATAATTAATTTTTTACACATTGTATATTTGAAAATTGTACTTTTTCAGATCTTTCGAGCACTAGAGAGAACGAAAAAGGATTTTTTGATTAATCCATGTGCCCTAAACTATTCTCAAATGCAAATGCAGTTTTTCCCCTTTTAAAATGCAACAATGTTCTTTTGCATAATTGTTATTATTCCTCTTAATAATGGAAACATTTAGTGTGTTGAAACAAATTTAAACGCCTTCTATCTTCACCTATTGCCTAGTCAGATGTTTTGAAATCAACCATTTAATTTAATAGAAATTTTGCAACGTTTAAAACTCATAAGACGTCATCAGTGCTGTTCAATGAAATGAAAATCTGTCCATAAAGGAAAATACAAATAATATTCAAGCAAGAAAATATCTTTATAAAATAATTTGTCTATCTGGACGATTACATATTTCGTCGTTTTACAAGTGAAATACACTCAGTTGAAAATTAAAGTTTTGTTATATATGTTGATAAAAAAAATTTTTTTTTAATGTTATAGAAAGGATGATTTTACTTTTTATAAGCAGATTTTTATGATATTAATAAGTTCTTTGCAATTTAATCTTTTTAATATTTTAGAATGGAAAATCGAAAAACTCTAAACTAGAACATTTTGACTTAATGTGTTTCACTCGTAAACCGAAAATTAAAAGTATTATTTAAGTAAAAAAAACATCATTTTTTTTATTTTACTAACATTTCATTATTTGTCCCCTTTTGGTCAACAAACCCGACAGAATTGCTCAGGTAAGATGTACTTGCACGCCAAAAAACATTTTTCATCTATCTCTTTATATATTTGT
Source organism: Halyomorpha halys (assembly GCF_000696795.3). NCBI lineage: Eukaryota > Metazoa > Arthropoda > Insecta > Hemiptera > Pentatomidae > Halyomorpha > Halyomorpha halys. The sequence continues at coordinate 24,196 of NW_027110802.1, read as the reverse complement.
TATTCACAGCCCTATTTTTAGTCAAGCTATGACCTCAAAGATTAATTAAGAACACATTAATGAAAGATTAAAAAGATATCATCTTAGACGTGGAAAATGTCGTGTTAAAGTAAGCGAGGAGGAAAATAAGAGGAACGTCAAGCCATGTGTGGGAGGATATCATCCAGTAAAATGAGCCTTTGGTGTAATGGAGTTTTCCAGATTGAAAAATAAAATAATTCCGCTCTGATGGTAATTGTTATATTATTAGGGTTTCTCGAGACTAAGGCACTCGGCGGTTTGAAAAATAAAAAATTAAAAAAGGTTAAAAAAACTGCATAGAATAAAAAAATATCAGTGAATGATTGTAAAAATAGATCATTTAAATTGTTGACAGTTGATTTAATACAGGAGACGGTGGTATGTGAGCTATCTAAAATAATAAAAAATAGTCAAAATCTACATTATCTATGTTCCAGTTTCAAAATAATTTAAAGAATGAGTAATAAAAGATAAATGTAGTGAAATTATGCAAAAGGTAAATATTTCATTTCAAAGTCATATACTTTATTTAGGTCAAATTTCAAGTTCAAGATCAATTAAATACATGGCAAATCAAATTCAACTTTTTACACACACCAACATTTTTTTTTTCAAATTTTATATCAAATTCCATTTACTTCAACAAAATATTGCATTCGATATGGAGGATATTGAATTGGAAATAAAAAAGGTTGAATTTAGTTCTAAATAGGTTTTATATGTCTTAGAAAGGATTGAATCTGAAATAAAAAAGGTTCAATTTGGTTAGGAAACGGTTTTGTACTTGGAAATACTACTATTGGTAATAGTTTCTAGTTTTATATAAAAAGATAAAGACAAAATATTGCCAGAGAACCAACCTTATCAATAAAAAAGGTCTTTAAAATAGGTTTAAAAAATTTAAAAAATTGTAATTACAAGCTTTAAAAATATATATGAAAAAAGATTTTATTTGCAGACGCGGAACTGTTTGCAAAAGCTAAAAGATAACTATTGAATTAAATGAGATTGCTTTAACGCCTTAATAACTTCTCATTAAACTATGCAAGTAAGAAATCATAAATTTCTGCCTGTACCCTTGTTGCAGGTTTTGCATTATTACAAAACAGGTCCAAACGAGACATGAATCAAATTCAGGCAAAATTTTTGGTAACAATCATGACTATGGCCGAAGAACGGAAGTCTGGCTCCCAGCAGGGCAACAAACCCAGGGGTCAGAGTTAGTGGATCAAGATAATGCCATCTGTATCTTCTAAAATATATTTTAAAAATAATTAAACCCTTTTTTTATATCATTTCTATGAAATTTATTCTTTTTTACATTAATTCGAGATGGGGCTTTTTATTTTCGTGATGTTGATAAAATAAATAGTCTTTTTTTTAGTAATTCAAATTTTACTTTTTATTTAAATTCCTCAAATTAAATAAAACTCTTCCAATCCCCAATTGTCCAGTTAAAGGAAATGATGAATCCATCCATCCATCCAAGAAAATGAAAGAAAAAAAATCATAATTTCTTTTAGTATTTTTGTTATGCCTCGATTTATTGACAAAAAAAAATGCGTAGTGCAAATGTGCGCGTATCTTTTACGGTAGAACAAAAAAAAAATTCATTCAATGGACCATCCATTCCTCCACATATCAATCTTACACCATTAGGTTACCACTTCAAGTTTACATTGTCTTATTTATTTTGTTTCTAAAATCTATCTATTTAGAACAATTAAGGCTAACATAAGCTAGAGGTTCAATCAGAATAATTACTATGCCAATTTTAATTACATCAGAAATATTCCCTGTAGAAGAATCATAATGAAGTAACACGCATATGTAAAACTGTTTAGAGTTTTATATACAGTTAGTTCCAACTCGTAGAATATTATAACAATTCTCTAGAAAGAAATCGCTCTAGTATGATTTTATAATGAAATCTAATATCCCATAATGGAATGATGCTTTAAAATAATAATGTTCTGTTACAAATTTTCAAATGTATAACAGTGAACAAATGATGAAAGAATAATATACATAAATTAAAACTATTATAATACTATAGAACCACTCCCGCCAATGATCTTTTCTAGTAAGGACTGAGACATATCGGTTAATTCGAAGACCCGGTTAATTTGAAATGTATTAAAGAAAAAAAAACAATGTTAGTTTAATTTAGTTATAACTGATGTACTAGGTAACAATTAAAATAGGTAAAATAGAAAAATCAATCGACAATATAAAAATTAATTAGTAGGCCATATTATTTTTTGTAGACGTGAACCAGATTGAAAAAGTCGCACTACTAACACCATTAATTGTTTATATTGAATAATTAACTAAAATAAACTATATTTACGAAAATAATTGTACAAAAATAATTATTAATAAAATGATAATTAAGTGAGAAACACTCGATGTACTGAAAGATGTTGACCCATACTCTATGGGGTTGCTGTGATACACAGCACACATCGCCGATGTATTTAGATATTCATAAATAAATACATATGACATGGGTGATTATATTAGATAATCTTAAAACTATAAACGATTTTTTCTCTTTCATTCTTTCCGTATAATGTTCAAAAATGGATTTTTTTCCGAATAAGTTATTAGTAAATTCCTAAAAGTTAATTTTATTATGTTTCAATTGAATTAGTGTCACTACTTTAAAGGCATTGATTAAATTTATTAGAATGGAGCGAATCATATCCAACCACTAGCATAAGTATCATCTCGTATATACAAAAATAGTAACTCATAATAAATTGCATTTTAGATCAAAAATATATAAAAAAAGAAAATAAACACTTATAAACACTCGCAATACAAATTAAAAACTAAACAGCGCCTGGATTTCCATTTGGAAGGTATCTCAAAGGGAAGCCCTGGGGCTAGTTATCAGACAAAATTAAAACCTACTCGAATTTAATTTTTAAAGGATAGAGATATAAATAATAAATACTAGCTATTTATTTTTTTTATTTATAATTGATTTATAACAGTCGAGACAAAAAAATCAAATATATAATAAAAGTCAATAAATAAATATTGAACGTAAAACATTCAAAAATAGGTTCATTAAAAAAAAAAAAGTTTTAATAAGAAAAATGGTAGTTTCATAGTAATTTTTTATTGAACATATTAAAGATTCAGTCTTTATAACATTTTCTCTTGTTAAAAAAAAAAAATTCTTTCAATCTTTACCACACAAGAATAGTGCTTTATTCAATATACTAAGCTAACGTTAGGTAAATGCGTTTCCACAATAATTGTGTAATTACTTCGCTAAATCCAGACCCAGGCTAGTTAGAGCTTCCTTTGGAGGTCATGAAATCAACTCTATTCCACGAACCTGGCCCGGGAGTTAGCTAAAGTGAATTACAACGATGAGAGAAAGATATCATTTTCAACGTATTTACTAAATTGGGTCTTTCAACTTATTATATCCATCTGAATGACTGTTTATCCATCAAAAAGCCTTTTTTTAATTAGTGGGGTTATAAGCATTGATCCGATAAGTATAAAAATCAGAATGAGGCATATCTTAAAAAGCTTTAGAGAATTCGTCAACGGTTATAAACTCTCTTATTATCTGTGGTAGGTATACTTCTCTTGAAAGCTACCTAAAGATCAGCTGCCCTATAGCTCACTTCAGAATGATTCCACAATTAAGAATTTCCCGTAAATATGCAATTACTCTTAGTTTCGGTCCAAACATTCTTCAGTATTTGTCCAGCTAGTGATAGAATGGCATTGGAGGATTGTTATAATCTAGTGATTCCCTAAGGCTCTCCGAGCCACCGCAATGCCATAAGGGCTCCGCGAAATATTCACTTCAACAATTTGGCAATTTTCATGGAATTATTCTAATTATTTGGTTTTAGGCGATCGCGGTAATAAAAAGTAAATATTAATAGAAAATTAAAGTTGAACAAGAAATGAGGGTCGCCATATCTATTTTTATTCCAAGATTTGAGAAGTTGTGTAGTGAAAAATACACAAGCCATTTTAATTCACTATTCTTGTAAAATAACAAAAATGATAAATGTAACGATGTATTGTACAGGCCAACGCTGTGTGTACGGGGAATGTCCACTGAACAAATAAATAATATATATAGGGAGTACGTATTATCAGGTAAGTGGAACCTTGGGGAGATATTCTTAAAAATACTTTGTTCCTCCTTGACAGTTTTCTTATTTTAAAGAGGTAATCCACAGCAGATATGGGCAAAAATTAGCTATAGTTGAAACTAACTTCTAAAATTGCCATGGATACGACCCTTATTCATAAATGAACCATTGATAAATAAATATCGTACCCATGAAAATTTTACCCATTAATTTTGACTAAAGCTAATTTTTGCCAAACTTTGACCCGCAGTTGCCCCAGCAAAACATGATAGTAAGGGAAGAACTGCAGACATGTGCATTAAAATAAAACTTTTTTCTCTTAATACATTTATTCAATTAAGTTTCACTCCCCCCCATTAATTGTTACAGAAGATTGTAAAATGTGGATTACTCACAATTTTTTTTTTCGAAAGTTATATCAGTCATATTAACCTGTGAATATAATCTCTTTTGAATAATGATCCGTCCAGATACCTCGTAAGCATTTAACCCTTAAGATCGAGTTATGTACGAACTAGTTAACTGAATTATCAATCTCATATAATTTGACGAGATCAGAACGTGGACCAGAGTGTTATATTCAAAACTGGTTTCAGGAAAATAGACAAGTGTATACTTACACTACATTAACTTATCATCAAATCAGCTAAAGAAATAATATATCATCTTTCATTTGTTTCGTTTCCGTTAAGAAGTTTAAGTACTTCAGTCCTATCGAATTTCTAAAATAAATTAATTCAGTGGAAATAAAAAAACTTGTAAATGTGGAAAATTCTAATAAACCAAACATCATTCGATGACTTAGCTTATGACTAAAACTAGTAAAGTAACAATTTACAAGATTATTATACTCCCTACTAGGAGCACCAACCAACCTCTCGTAGTCAAGAACTTATTCCACCCTCCTCCAAACTTTCCGCTACTGCTTCTAACATCGTTGCTGCACACTTTGTTGGGAGAAGAGAACAATTCCCAACAATATTCACCAAAATTCCCAAATATATCAAAGCATTTTAATATTCAACTACAATATACATATTTTAAAACTACGACGAAATACATATTTATAATACAACTACGAAATACATATTTTAATTTACTCGACTTCATTCGATTTAAAGTTTTCACTCGCTTGTTGCGAATGTTGTTGATATTTGACAACAATAACAAAAATCAATCCACCGATTTAAATTCCAATTTCCTAATTTTAAAGGAATCAGTTATAAATTTAGTAACTCTCAGAGTAATATGCTTACCAACAACTTTCTCATTCTGAAGAAGGTTCGTTAATACAACTATCACATACAAGTATTTAAGGCAACTTATATTTTTGAAGCAAACAATTTAAATAGAAATAGTGAATACATACACACATAATATTAGCTGTTTTTATGAATTTACTAATGAGTACGTCAATCGATATTGCATCATTCAGTAATTAATTTATAATAAAGGGAACTTTGCTGCGACCCAACAGAACTTGTGATTTATGATAAGAGTACAGTCAGTATATTTATTTTAAACATATCATTCTTAATCAGCTATCGTATATAACTTTTTTTATTTAAATAAATAAACGACTATTACAACATTTACTAGACAAACGGTCCAAACTTCCAATGCATTACAAAAGACTGATCTACATGATTATTATAAGGCCTATTTGGACATACGGAGTTGAGCTATGGGGCTCCACTAAACCATCTAATTCCTCTCGAATCCAATCCTTACAGTCCAAAATCCTTCGTAAAATCCTTAATGCTTCTTACTTTGTCACAGATCAAATCATCCATCAGGACCTCAATGTCTCCTATGTTGCCGATTTGGCCAGAACCAGATACCAATCCTGCCATAATAAACTTCCCAACCACCCAAACCAACTCGTTTCTAACCTGACTTCTGCTTCACTACCTAATAATCCTCCTAGGCGTCTGAAAAGAAGATGGCCTCGAGATCTTCTCCTTTAAAAATTTTTTTGGAGTTCTATCAATGGGTAGATTCTCCACATGTTTTTATCATGTCATAATATCCCTTACAGCAAATTTACTTGATGTCTATATATGTATACAATTGTAAATATCAATAAATAAATTATTAAAAAAAAATAAATAAATTTGTATCCAATATAACTCTCAAAACACGTTTTATTTCTTTAAAACGGTTCGGCCTATTCGGCCATCCTCAAGGAGAATCTTAAATACAAATTTACACTCACATCAATCATTTAAAAAATTTATGATCCAGACTATTCTGCCCAGATCACTAATTTCAGTCAAAATGATCTATTTAGTCACTCTTTACATTAATATTAAAACTTTTAATTACAGTCTATTTAACACTATTATACAACAAAGTATAATTTGCATTCAAGATTATCCTTGAGGATGGCCGAAACGATGGACTTATAAAGAAATAAAGAGTGTATTGAGACTTATATAGGATAAAATTTAAATTAATTAAACAATAAAAACCAGTCTCAACTCTCATATATATCGTATATAATTTTAGTTTCGATAAACATTTTTTTGTCAATTTCTTATTAAAACAATTCTCACTTCCCTACTTTTTTGGCACCACCGCTTTCGCAGCTTATTTTCATCAATTTCTGTTAAGAAACCTGACCGCGTACGTTATGTAAAATCAGAATACACACATTATAACCCAACATTAGGTATAGCTGTCAATTATGTTCTCTTAACTTATTGGTAATATCAACAATTTTAAAAATGAATTATATGATTGAATTAAACGTCCAGCCGTTATATCTGGTATTTTTAAAACAGTTAAAATCTTTATTCAACATATATCTTATATTCAATCTATGGTATGTGTCCATTTAAGGTAATATTAAAAAAAAAATCTATGCAAGACCTTTTTTACCATGAATACAGAAGAATTTTATATTTTTTAAATCAGTTTTAAACACAAATATATCCATTAATTTATTAAAAATTAAATTTAATAAAAAAAGTATATGAATGAAAAACCGACTAATCCTATTAAAAAAAATTTCAATAACGCCAAAGCTTGAACAGAATCCGATCTCCCTCTAGTATAGTTTGGGATTTCAGCAATCTATCAAGCATATTTGAAAAGTTTGCATTTTAATTAAGTCACAGTGAATTTATAGCAGCGATAAATCGTCTCAATTTTTAGCCTTTTTTTCCCTCAATATTTGTTCTTACAAAATTCGAATTGAGAAGTCAATACTGGTAAATAAACCTTGAAAATATTCGATCTTATGTTAAGTAGTGTTCATGCCTAATTCAAATTCATAACTTGAGGAATTTTGTATCGAAAGTTAAAAATAAAATACTTAATAAGAGAATTTCAAAATGGTTTCAGAATAAAAGATTTTGATACGTAAATAAAAACTAATAAATGAAATACAACTGGGAAAAAAAAGAGGGGTGGGAAGTTGAAGCTACCAAAACATAAAAGCCTGACATAAAAGATCATCAACTGGAACACTCTAAATATTATATAGAAAATATTTTTTAAAAACTAGTAAGAGAAAATTATGAAGGAGAGTGTAATTTTTAACATAAAAGTTATGATATTAATTCCAGAAAGGATAATGTTTATCTTTATGGAACAGATCACTTCGAAAAAATAAGGCTAAAAAATAGATCATTTATGAATTTAGAAATAGGTAGGAGGAGTTATGATCATATAACAAAAGGAGTTATTTTATGATTAAACACTTGTCTAAATCCACACTATTACAGAGTCGTTTCTCGAATTTGGACTCAGAGATAAGATAATCGGCCTCTGCGGACTCCGTCGAGAGAACGAAAATTGCAGATCTGTGGTTTCTCAATCAAAATGGAAGAGTATGTATGGGCGTTTGCAGTGTATACGCTTCTGAGGCCAAATTATAGTCTGTCTTTCGAGTCTACCTTTTTTCCCATCGGATAATAGAAAGATGTAATGAGGATTAGTAAAAGAAGACTCTATTTGGAACAGAGTGACTGCCAGTCCAAGTAAAACGGTATAACTGAATTTCTTATCCTGCTGCGAAGACCTCTAACCATTCGAACCTATAATTCGAAATCAGCAGAAGGAAACGCATAATTTTTCAGTATTAATATCTGTAATAAATGATGTCCGAAACTAGATCCTTCTGCGAACATATCCCGTGTCCATTGTTTTTACTTTTTCAATGAAAATGAAAACCAGGCAGCCACTCATCCCACAATAAGCAATTTCGATCATGATTAAGAGACGAGAATAATATACGGTCTAGGGAGACAGTCTATAGTCAATTATCGACAGTATATAGAATACCAATAGGCACATCGCGCAACCCATCAACTACTGGGGACGTAAATCATGTCCACACTACTAGACAAGTTGTACGATTTTGGTCTCAGAGTCGTCGTCTAGAAACTACTATGTTGTCACAGAGGAAACAAATGAATGTCTACGAATTCTTTTTAAGAAGGAAAATCGTATGTTTAAGGAATCCCAATAAGGAAGTTTCTCCTCGAACAAATTCAGGTGAAGACTCTAGACCGAGACAAAATACGACCTCATAAAACAGTCTTTAGGGAATACATCAAGTCAGAAGGCCGCCAAACGTATCTCGTAACATGTAACGTATCGCCAAACGTAAAATCACCCAACGTATCTGCTAGCGCGAACATATTTTAAGCTTTTTTCCTAATAGAATAAGGAACTAAACAACGGAGAATTTTGACTTTTATTAGAAATGTCAATAATAAATTAACGAGAAGAAGTAAGTAGATTTCAACAATAGGTCCCTCAAATTAGACTCAGTCCTTTGAGGAGGTTCATAGGATTTAGAGAATTATCTTTTTCCACTCAGCTTCTAGATTTGCAGTACAAAAACTAAGATAAGATAAATTCAAACACTACCTCATACATAATAGCTCTTGGATATTCAAATGCTGACTATGAGAATTCCCACCCGTGACACTATATTTACAACTAATGCCATAATAGAGATTATAACTGGCATGTGACCTACAACTTTATGAGCAATCAGTGCCGACCTTAGACATTTGGCGCCTCCAACCAACTACCTCATGAGTGCACATTTCATTTAAAAGCAAATTAAGAAGAAATAATAAATAAACCAGCGCTTACAGAAGGATAGATCTACCGAGTAAATTATGAAAAAATAATTTCAAAACCCGTGAGGTATTAATTATTTTTACTAGTGAAGTTTCAAAACTACACCTGATGCCAGAAGGAGCTAGAAGGACTTTAAAAAAATGTATTCTTAAGTATTTAAGTTGGTAAAGAAGACACGAGTGGATGAAGATGCTTTTTGAAATTTTGGAGAAATTTGTAATTTTTGTCACGAAGAACATTCAAAATACTCCTTTCTACATAGTGGAATTTTCCTGGACTCTTAACCGTGGTAGTGCTTGAAAGTTAAAAAACGAGTTTTCTTGTCAAAAAATAAGGGAAAATATAAATTTAATTAAATTTTTCTCAGATTCATACCGCAATATATTCATTCGTAACATTACACCTTCTCTTATATATAATCCTTTCACTTTCTTGAGACTGGTTATTATTGTTTAAATAAAATCAATTGTATCCAAATTGAAGCCTCAATTTCCTTATAAATCCAACGTTTCGGCCATTTCAGCCATCCCTAAGGACTATCTTTCAATTTACACTCACACAAAATATTTTAAAAACTTTTTTTGTTATCTGAGGATAGCCGATAAGTTGAACGTTTAATGAAATAAAGAATATTTTGCGACTTTAATTTGGATACAATTGATTTTATTTAAACAATAACACCTCTTCATTCATTCTCATATTCTGGTATAAAATTAATTTTTTAGAAATCTAAATGTTAATAGTAATGCAAATAATGTTTTTAACACCACATATGAATTTTTTTTTCAAAAATATATCCAAACTTTAGAAAGTTTGAGTATTAATATGGGATATTTTAATCATGGAAATAATTGTTTTTTTTTTTAAATTAAAATGATAGAATTTAAGTCATATAATAAAAAATATTGATTTATTGCTAAATAATTGCGTAGTATACCTGTAATCAGATTAACGTCAACCAATAATATCAATTCAAAGAAGTACAGGGCTTCAGCTAAAAGCATTACGTGGTAAAAGCGGTTTCTTGGAGGTCTTAACTTTATTTCGTAGTGGACTATTGCCCTTTATGTTCAACTAAGGATGATCACGTTTAACACAGTAAAAACAATGGAAAATTTTTGAAAAAATGACTAACATTTCTTCTTTATATAATAGGAATAAACAAGGATAATAAGAAAAACATTAATTTATTTTTAAAAAGGCTGATTTAAACCAGAACAGTGCTTACAAACCAGATTAATAAATGATTTGATAAAAAATATAAAAAAACTTTATAACGGTGCGAAATTAATAGTAAACGAACGGCACATTTACTTAAAATAACAATAAGAAATGTAACTAAATTGAAATTTCGTCGGATCAAAGTCATAGTGGCGTACCTGCAAATTTCCTTTTTTACATTTGAACATAGTTTTCTATTCCATTAACAATACCAATATGACCAAACTGAATAATTTATGTTGATAATTAAAAATACTAAATCATCAGTTAAATTTAAATTAAAAATTGGCACCTATCTTTTACATCTGCACCAATAAACGTAACATTTAAACAATTATTTAATTTCCTCTAATAGATGCTTTATTACTGTAAAGATACTTTTTTAATATTTATATTATTTTAAATTTCCCTAATATTAATTTCTTTTATTATAATTATTTCCAGCTTTATCAGGCACAAAGAACATTATTAATAATTAATACGCATTTTGTCTCAAATTTAAAATTAAGTTATGATATAGTAATAAATTTATTTTATAATTTATTAAATAACTAAAATACTATAAAAGGAAATATTTTCTTTTTTAAAAAATAAAATTCTATTAAACTGCGATAAAATAATTATAACTCATTTCAACTAACAAAAACGTGGTCTAACGTTCTGATATGTGGACTAAACCATGAACTGATTCTTATCACTTAAAAACGTTCTGGTTAAAGTGTGACACAAAGATTCTCAATTTTGACTGATATAATAAGTATTTTAAACACATTGATTGCATACATAGATTAAATAATAGACAAATACCTTTGGTTATATTAGACGCAGATGGGGACGACGAAGACGCGATAGGCTGCTGCCGCCTAGACTTGCCAGCCGGAGCCATAACACTGACTACACTGAGAGGGAAATCTCCCTTCCCCTCTGACCTCTGCCCCAGCATCCCCACTACCCGGGGGTGGACGAAGATCAGGGTGCACGGTACCATCTGACCAGCTGGGTTCAAAGGGTTTAGTAGATAAGATCTTTATGCAGCAAGACACGTCAAAATATGGCAAATATTTTACATAGATTAATACCAGAAGCATATTAAAAAATAAAAACAACAAAAAAATTGACAAAATTTCTTTATTTAAGGAAAAACCGATGAGTTAAACTCATTTTTACTCTGAATTTTCCCATAGCCAAATAATAAAAATAAAATATATTAAAAAAAAAAAAAATAAAGCAACAAACTTTCACTTCGGGCTCTCGTTTTCAGGTCTATCTCTCTATATTTATAAATTGATTTTAATAATGGTATCTAACTTAGTTTCATAACTGATAATAAGGTCTTTGATATGCAATTAAAGTCTTGATGAAGATCTTAAATGTGGGTCGAAACGTTGGTGTTTAATAGTCACCCATCACCCAGATGGGATTCGAACCCATCTGAACCAAGCCTTCTGGAACCTATTACAGGATTGAATCTATGAAAAACTTCAAATATATTTTTAATTATTTAAAATATTTTCCATTACAAAACTTCGGGACACAAAAGTGAAATATAGGATTATAATTATAACTCATAATGTTAAGAAGGAAAAAACCGATGAGTAAAAATCATTTTTACACTGAATTTTCCCATAGCCAAATAATAAAAATAAAATATATTTAAAAAAAATAAAGCAACAAACTTTCACTTCGGGCTCTCGTTTTCAGGTATATCTCTCTATATTTATAAATTTATTTTAATAATGGTATCTAACTTAGTTTTATAACTGATAATAAGGTCTTTGATATGCAATTAAAGTCTTGATGAAGATCTTAAATGTGGGTCAAAACGTTGGTGTTTAATAGTCAGCACTATTTTTTTAATTTTATTTTTAACTGGGTGATATCTTCTTGATTTTTTCTTTTTCGTAACTAAATAGTACAAGAACAATTAAATATTTCTCGATATTTAATCTCCTATCGTACTAACCCTTTAACACCCAGAGGACGCGTTGAATTTTCTGTAGGGACAAAAAAAAACTGCATAAAATCAGATTGCTTCCTGGTAGCACTAGGATATCTATCTAGCCCATATGGCAGGGACATATTGAGATGCTTTGCCTTTACCACTAGGAAAAAGCCCTATTCCCTCAAAAAACAAAAAAATTAATTAATGAAAAAACTTCTATTCTCATTACCTTATTAAGAGTTTTCAAGTTTTTTTTTTTTTTTTTAATGTTTGTTTCCTTGAAAGAGTTAAATTATTCGTAAATAGAAAATGATTTCGAATATTAATTTGAATTCGATCTTTGTTACAAATGGACAAGGTAATTTTAAACTATAGGTTAACGTACAGAGCGTTTGTGATCATTAGGAAAATTTTATAGTTCTGCTTTTGTCTTTATCACTATCGTGATAGATCGTGTTTATTCGTCTCATAATTAATACCTTTAACAATTTTCTATTGTAATTTAGAGAAAAATCATTTTACCAAATATTTATCTGACTTTGCAATAACTAATGAAATATGAAAAAAGAAAATTGTATAGATTTATGAAGGTATTTAATTATTTTGCATAAAATATATTTAAAAAAATATAGATTATCACAAAAATCCAGTGTTTAGTTATACGCTTTAGCAACAATAGTTAAAAAGTGGATTGGACTAAAGGCTTGGCAGATTTCTTACTATTACAACAGGTGTAAAAGCAAACCATGGGATTTCATCAAAAAAGTTTACTTTGATTACTACTAAAGTATTTTAAATCACGGCTCCAAAATACAGTTTTAGGAATTTTAAGGACCCCAAATCGCTTCTTTTAGATTTAAATACTCACTATTTACTATATAATGAATTTTTATCACAATATTTTCTTTTATTATGGTTCAATTCCTCCACTGAGGACCTATACAGCTCCAGAGTAGGAATGTCAGGCTCATTTCTCTGGTCTGCCGCGAAATATGACTTATCCAGATGGGATTCGAACCCTTCTGAACCAAGTGTTCTTCCCCCTATTACAGGATTTAATCTGTGAAAAACTTCAAATATATTTTTAATTATCTAAAATATTTTCCATTGCGAAACCTCCGGACACAAAAGTGAAATGTAGGACAGTCAAACCGATAGAACCCAATAGTTAACTCATATAAACTAGCTTCACAACTAATTAGGTCTAATGCCAGAAATTTCAAAATTTATTTTTATTATTCAAAATATATTTCTCTTACACATCTTCGGAACATTTAAGTAAAATAAAAAACAATTGGCAAACCAACAGAGCCTGATGATTAAAACGAACTCGTATCGTCTGACGTAAACACTAATTAGGCCTTATGATTGAACATAGTTGTTTTCGTTAGGAACTATAAAAATTATAAATGGTAAATTTAAGAAGGCATTTATTTTAAACTGAAGATAAATTTAAACAATTGCGAAAGTTTTAATGTGAAAATAATATAAACTATTACAAAAGAGATTTAAGTTTGTTTCGTACATTCATTTATCATATTTATTAATTTGAAGACTTAGTGAAAGACTTGGATACATTAATATAAGTTTTTCAGTATCAAATTAAAAATCTTATGAGATCGTTTTTAGGAATTATATTATTCGTTGTTGAAATAAACTTGATTGAACAGAACATTGTAATACGCAGTTCGAAAGGAGCTTTATATAACGCGATCTTATAACTTTTCCTACAACTTAAACTGGTAATCAGGAAAAATAAAGAATCAAAATAAAAGACAAAAAATTCAGGAGAATAAACCTCAATCATTGAAAAGGTTGAATGAAGTGGAATCCCTGATACAAACAGACAAAACATCCTCAATTCAGATACATACATGATAGGCAGAAGTGTATTTAATTTTTAAAGATATATTTATCGTGTTTAAAGCATAAATGTTTCCGAATTTGTCACATCCATCAGAGGCTTGATAACATTTCATTAGGTGATTTTTTTGAGCTGGAATTTGGCTTGCGATTCCAAAAACTACTGATATCACCTAACTAAGTCATTCGAAAGCTTGCTTTCATCATTTTGACTTAAGTGCTCATAAGTAAAGAAAAATATTTTTTTATGTTATTATATTAAGGGCAAAATAGGTTTCCCTTTACTAAAAACGTTTAATCGGCATATTTTATACATTTCTGCCTTTTAATAAATGTCATTTAAGAGATCATCATCGGATTTAGTATGCCCAATTTTGTCTGAATTTTAATTATTTATTTATTGAAATAATAGGGAAATACGATGAGTAAATGTGCTAATCTGTGAAAATCTTTGGAAAGAACCACACGATGGTGGTACTTCAATCATTGCTTTAACTTAGAAGATCCCGTGACCATCTTTTTTTCAGACGCCTCGGAGGATTATCAGGGATTGTTAAGGATGATAGATTAAAAACTAATGGGCTTGAGTGGGTACTGATTTTGGAATGAAAGGAGGTATATCTATTTCGGGCCAAATCTGCAAGGAATGGGATGTTGAGGTCTTTTTGGATGCGTTTATTTTTGACGTGATAAACAGAATAGAGGATTTTACGGAGAACTTCTGATTTTTTTTTCGTCCTATTTAGTCTGATTATCATAGTATATAAGTTTTTTTGTATTAAATGGGAAGTTTAGAGCGTTTGTCAAGTAGATTTTGTAGTAATCGAAATCTTCAAGCAGTTTCTTGTAGTTTTAGTCTAGTATGGGGGGTTCTAAATAAGTCTTGTCAATTTTCAATATGAAGTCTTATTAAAACAAAATGTAAAGACAAAAATAAAGAATGAACTTGAGAAATGTGGGGCGGAGGGGAGATAAGCAGGCGTTTGTGGTATGTACAATGTAAAGAAGATATAGTAAGGCAGGATAGTAGAGGTTTACGACGGAGAGTAATGGCAGACAACTTAAAATGACATTACATTTTTCTTCGTGGCTCTTTTTTTTTTTTTTTTTTTAATTTCTAAAACTTTTTCCCTTTTGTTTCTCAACAATTAAAAAAAAATACTAAAAATGTTTTATCACATGTTTAACAGTTACTTAATGTATAATACCGTAAAAGTTGGACTGTTCTTATCAATGTTATCTTTCAATAGGAAATTCCCAAAGCTTAGTTTCCTTTATTCTTATCTTGAGATTGCATATTTGAATACGTCCGAAACGTATCTGCTTAGTGAAAAATCATGACTCAAATCATAGATAGGCAGGGTCAATACTTTTTCCTTTAATGGATCTATTATTCCTTATTTAGGATAACTTTTACATTCAAGTACCAATTTAGGAAAGGGGGAGATTAAGTATTATGATATTGAAAAATGTTGATTCCGAGTTTTCAATGAAAAGTTCTAGTCGAATGAGTTCAAATAACAATGTACAGCCTAATTTAAAAATGAAAAATTCTATGAAAATAAAATTAAATTTATTTAATAGGTGTATGCTATAGATTTTACGTAAACTTTGTCGCTTAAATCAAGCGATAACTGGAACATTACAAAAACTAATTTAACATTTTTTCACAACTATCTCGAAAACGGCAATAACCATTTTAAATAAACATACAAAATTACATAACTTGTTGTTAATAACAGAAAGCTCTTGTCCTCATAGAAATAGTACGACAGTTTTAATCCCGACTTTCAAAAATGGCTCTCTCTAATGTACCTTTAATTTCTGTTCATTTGTATTTACAAACCTCCCCTAATAGTCGTTTATAATAAAAATTGGATAAATTATGGAAGTATTTGATAATCAATAAAAGGAGTAAAAGATAGTAATATTTAAAATAGAAGTAATATCAAAGTATTTCTAATTACTATAATTATACCATTGGAATAATTATATCCACCGCTACTCCCTAGAGCGCTATATTAAATAAGTTCTTTCAAAGAAATAATTAAAACAAATTCAAAAAGGACCTCTTATGCGATTAAATATAATGAGTTTAGGAAAATTTATTCAACATCCTTTCAGATATACACAAATGTATTTATTCTTCCAGCTTAAAAGATATATATTTTTTAAGTTGACAAAGTTTACGATTTGTTTATTACCGATAGTTTCACCTTATTTTTTCGTGACCTAGTGGAAATTGTTTTAAGTTGAAAAAGGAGTAAATCTTAGGATATTATTACAAATAATTTTATATATCAGTCCAAATATGAAAGAAGTTATTTATCATTAGAACTTTCTATCCTCGTGGGAATAAAAATTGCTTCGTTCAAAAACGAATTAACTTTTACACTTTTGATTTAAAAATAAGATGGATGGAAGCAGTTTTTTTGATAATTAAGAAAAACACTGCGTAAATGGTTTAATAATTTAAAATTATTGTTAATTTAAAGATTTTTTTTCCTAATTTTATTTCTATCTCATATTAAGTTAAATGTTTTAATATTTCATAAGGATTATAACCATAGTAAAAATATTGATTTTAAACCTGGAATCGTTTTCATTAGGCAGATAGCTACTAACAAAAATATTTCTTATTTTTACGATACTTCGCTTTTAAGTCGAATATATGATTGAACCATGAATTGGTCACTTTACCGATAAAGGGGAGGGTTGACCCAGGCCATGTGGGGTAGTTTTAGTATTTTCAATGTGTTTTTGGGCGTAGATTAGATTAGATTCACCCACCCAGTACCGTATCTCTTCTTAGGGAAGCGAAAATCGCTCAAAGTCCCCAAAAATTGTGTTTAGTCCAAAGAGTCAGTACGATTTATTTTAGAATTTTTAACGCAAAATAGTACAATCTGCATAATTTTTTCCAGAGTTATGCACCACTTAATTTTCATGTATTATCACATATTTTACAGCTATGAAACTATTTTTTGATGCACGACCAAGACAAGACATGTATAGTACCTGAGTAGTAAAATATTGAACCCCCCACCTCCCTCCTTCCTCCAA
The DNA here is from genome assembly GCF_000696795.3 of Halyomorpha halys. Lineage (NCBI taxonomy): Eukaryota > Metazoa > Arthropoda > Insecta > Hemiptera > Pentatomidae > Halyomorpha > Halyomorpha halys. Next base: position 6,859 of record NW_027110802.1, on the reverse strand, counting down.
ATATTTCTAGAAAAATTAGACAATCACTTAAAGAGTGCATCTTAGTAACCAAAGTATATTTTGTTTTTAGATTTATTTAATCATTTTTAGTAGATTTTTTTTCCAAAATATATTTTAGGAACTTGGTAATGCTTTATTTTTGCCATTCAGGTCCACAGGAGGGCGTTTAGCCCGCTTACTGCTTAATCCTCACCTGCCAACGGCTCACTTGAGTTTCATATTTGATTGCTCAAATCATTCACTGAAAATTTGCTGTAAATGTTGATGTTTTGAGACATTTTGAGTTCAAAATTTTGTATTAAATGTGTTTAATTTAATCTGTCTGTTCGCAGGAATGTAACTATTTTTCGGGCGAACTCTTTGTTCGATTTTGAAGTATAGTGGACCAAATTATTTAAAGAGATCCAACTAAGAAATGTTTTAAAAACAAATTGAGCTTGAAGTATATAAATATAATTTTATTATGAGGTGTATTGTTACCAGTTTTAGGCCTAACTTCTACGCCCAACCCCTGATGAAGACCTGAAATTGAGGTCGAAACGTTGGCATAAAATAAATAAATATAGTTTTGTTTATTTATGTCGTTCTTTGCTGACCGCACCCCCTAACAAACTTGTCGTTCTTTATTATATTTTAGATACTCTCGACTTTTTGTTGGTATTATAACTAATCATGAGTAAGTTCACAATCTCGTATGTAATAGGTACAGTGCAACTAAGATGGATTCGGCTGCGCTTAAAGGAAGGGAAGAGATGTGCAGTGGTAAACTTTCTCCCTCCAACCCCCCACTCTTTTGTCTTAGGTCTGTTCTAACAACCATTTCTGAATGTCCGGAACTGTAAGGAGCATAAGAATTACGTGGTTTTCCCTCCCAAATCCTGCATTACGCATGGTCCATACAGTTCTGGATAATCAGAAGTGGTTGTTGTAACAGACATACTCAGTTCACTGGATTTCCTTTCCTTTATTAGACCTACTTCTGCAACTTTACAAACAGAAATTCCTTGTATCAGTTTTGTAAAATCTATTTGTCATTAATATCACAATATTATAAATTTATTATGTCAGTTAAACTAGTTACTATCCACTCTTAATCCAAATACGTAATTATGAACGTCATAAATTCTTTAAAACAGAGGCTGAGAGTGGTCCAATCCATGTTTCCTCAGTTACGAAAAGAGTTTCCCGCGCTACAGGTATCTGGAAACACACTTTGAGAAACATTATATAAGAGGATGAAGCTGTAGAGAAGAGTGATAAACCTTGTTTTAAAACTCCAGCCATGAAACGGACCAAAAATAAAACAAAATTTAGCAATGATAATGAAGCCATTCGTAGACCAGTGCTCAATTTTCATATAAATGATAAAAAATGTCTTTGAGGGACATTTAACAAAAAATAAGGAAAAATTCTTAAATTAATTTCAGTGGAAATAAAGAACATTGCGTAAAGTAATAAACTTAAAAAGAGATATTTTTTCTAAACACATTGATTATCAAGTCCCAAAATGACTTTATGGATGATACTTCATTCTTAAATAGCAAGTCAAAACAGGGTTGTCAATATATTAGCCAATAAAGTAAAACAAGAATCAATAAGAAACAGTCCCAGTCAAAGAAAAGGATAACCTATAGAAACGAGTAACCTACCGTTTATCAGTCCGGAACTTGTTTACATTTATAAGCAAATACTATGTTCAGGACTGCATCTTGGAACAAATCTTTCGTTCCCGTCAGGAGAGGAGAGGTTTGTTATTGTGCGGAAGGAAAGAGGAGCTAGGGTGGGACCCTCCCGCGAGTTGACAATACACATTACGGTAGTAAAACTATTGTCATGAAAACATTTACTATCATGACAATACTGCCTCTCCGAGTATAGCATGGTAGTTGGCAGCACATTCTACAGCAGTTTATCTACTGTCACGCTAAGGTCCAGTTACATTATGACAATTTACATACGCGACAGTAACAGTCGCAACAACTGCCATGGGGTAAACTATATAATTTTTACCATCGTTATAACTACTAGCACTATCAGATTTAGCGGAATAAATTTTATTAATCCTACAACTACCTCTCCTTTCAAAGAACGCTTCGTTCCTTGCACATCATCTTGAAAACAAAGTGAAAAAAAAAGTGAATTAACCGGCAGATTGAGTCAGCAGTTACGAAATATTTCCGATTACTAATTTCAAATTTAAAAAATACACTAATATTATCAATAAAAAGATACAATAATTTTTAATTAAAGTTCAAATCAAAGTTCAATCAAAGTTAATTAATATAATTTTTAATAAAAGTTCTTTTAGAACTTTGCTTCAAATTACTATAGACGGCAGTTTTCACAACAAAACTAATTGGATACAAATAATCACTTATGTACTTGCTCCAAATTTTTATTTGCTGCAGCACACATTCACCAAACAGCACTCAAAGTAGTGTTGTTAGGGAGAGTTGTGTGATGTGCGAAGAGAATCACTTTTTTTTTCGAATGTACCTCCTCACATATCAAATACAAATTGATGATCAACCTTAAATTAAAATTATATTATAAATATGTCGAACATGAATGGCACTTATCTTCTCCTTCAAAGCATCCGAATGATATTTGTAGTCAATTATATTTAATCGTGATAGTGTTAAAATATTTTAAAATTTTTTGTTAATATCTAGGTTCATATGGATGTGTAAAGTTTTATAATTAAAATACTATCCTGCTTCGACTATCAGACCTTTAAATGCCTTTTATAGGAAGTCTTATAATTTGATTAATTAAGACTGCATAGGAGAGCCAAACTTTATAATGCAAAAGGAGGGTGGGAGGGTCAAACTTTGTAATGTCAATACATCCATGCTGGTTTAATAACGTTAAGGCCACAAAGTTACCTTCTTTGAATTTTAGAACAGAGAATTCTACACACAATTGGATTGCGGCGATATACTGCATTGTCTCTGGAAAGACTATATGACACACACCAACAGAAAAGTTAAAGAGATGTATAATACTGTTGGAGATTTATAGTATTTATCAGGCTTTCCATAGGAATTCATCCCTGGAAAATAATCTAACAATATGTACCTGGAAACAAACGGAATTAGTTGAATTCCAGGTATAGATTGGTCCTCCTGATATTAACTCATTATTAAGGGATTAACTATTACTAATTAAGGTTACTTCTAGTCCCACCCCATCCAATGAACTATCAGTTGAAGTTTTTTTGTCTGGAATATTTATCATTTCATTGTGTGTTATTCCGACATTCAAATAGCATTTTTTGTTTTAAATACTTATATTTAGGAATGATTCCCATAGTGTAATCATTTGTAGCATAATTTAAAAAAAACACTCATAATATTAATACTAAAAGTTTTCCTTCTTAGCAAGCCACGAAGAAGTTCCATAATTATTGAAAAGTTTCTCTCTTTATAAAGAGGAGGATGTAATCCAGTTACCATCCAAGTCTTTGAGACTGAGTAACCAAAGAACTTTTGATAAAGCATTCTACGGCTACACTTCAACTTCATCCAATTAAAAAAAATAATAATTCAGTAAATACTTCATGCCTGGCAAACATTAAAAAGATAAAATTTTATAACAACGGTTAAACGGTAAAAGTTTTTTTTTTTAATCATTATTCAATGTAGTTTTCCTGATTTAGTTATACTTCACAAAAAGCTTTGTTTAGTTTTTTTTTTCTAAGAAACCTCTGTCATCATTACTCGTATTCAACTACCTCTCAGTTCAGATTAATTTATTGCTTTTATAAAAACATTTTAGATAAAAAGTTTTAATATTGTAACAAATTTAGCCGAGCATGAAAAACCTGTGAGTAACAAACTAACATCATAAAATGGATAACATCAATTACAACCAGTGAATAAGATAACCTGACAAAAAGAAGCAGTGCCTAGAAGTAACTTTGCCTGGCATAATATTAACTTTTTAAAAAGTCAGCTGTTTCACTACAATTTTAGATTACTTTAATATAAACTTAATTTAATGTTACTAATCAAAATTGATGAGTCTACATAAGTATATTTAGGGTGAATAAAAAATCAGGACTGTTTAAAAAAAAAATTATTTCTCTTTAGTTCTTCATCTTTAAAGCTACTAATGAAACTAGAAAACTTGATGGAATACTATTTAATGTTGAGTGGATTTGCTAAAAATTTCTAATTCATCGGACAAAGGTTATGACTTATGAAAAAATATATATCTGGAATCATTAGACTATAAATAATTGCCAACATTTAAATTAAATCTTGTATAATTTACTATAAAGTACTTCATGACATTTATCTTCTTAAGAGTAGTACTTTTCATAATATATGCCAAAATAAGTTGTTCAGACAAAATTCCATATGCAAATATCATAAACAATACTATCCCTATGAAAATAAACGTATATCATTTACATATGCAGATCAGCAGCATTTGTACTATCGAGATTAACTCCATAACAATCCTCAAATTCAAGTCACTTCCAGTACCATTAAACATTCTTTTTTATCATCTCTTTTGCTTGGATATGAAGTAAGCAGAAACCCATAATTTCCAGATTTTTTAAATATAATTGAAGTATGTTTTAAGCGTATACGAGTTATATTTGGTTCTCCAACTAAAATATAATTAGGTGTATTCATACTTTACATTAAAGTAATCAAAAATTAGGGTGAAATAACTGACCTTTCTCTCTTCCTGAGCTCTTGAATAATTATTGTTAATCTACAAGATCCCTCATTCAGCTTTTCTTCAACCTACTACGGGCTCTCCCAGGCATTTGTGTTGGGGCCATGTCATCAATGAGTGTGTTAGAACATCCGTCCTTCTATATTGTCATGAAATCATTTATAGAGAGAACTTTCATTTGCAGAGAGAATTTTCTATCTGCATTATAAAATATCAGTAGAGAGAATATGGGGGAGCTGGCACACTTTTTTGTGGAGGGAGTTCCTCGACTTGCCACCAGAGTGCAGGGTTGTTAGTTCAGACGGTGACCGATAGATAGCAGCACCATCGGCAGTAGAGAGAATATGGGGGAGCTGGCACA
>NW_027110802.1:0-1255 GCF_000696795.3 Halyomorpha halys | reverse complement strand
ATCATTATTTTATTTTATTTTGTAAAATAAATATCATTATTAATAAAATTTGAACATTTTATTTCATTTCCGGAGGTTTATAGCAATGTACAGGACTGGACCTGACTTCCCGAAACGTTGATCAGCTAAGGGATGGCGCATAATGCGGCTGACGATGGAAGAAGGAAAGTTGACATTTGGTAATGACGACGTGATGCGGTCGACTACCACCGGCTAGAGGCTATATTCTTGTTTTCCAGCGAATAGGCGTATGGTGGAAGAAGTAGATCCTTTCAGATGCGACCTCAGAACGGCTGACTCACCTAGACTTGTGATACAATGATCGAAGTTGTTAGCGCCACTTTTGTGTGCAAGCGCGCTGGAAATAAACGTGTGCTGGCTTACTGAGTCCAACACAGCACGGGCCATATGAAGGTCTCCCCTCTTCGACTTGATCAGAATGCATACAGTGCCCAATAGTACTATGGTATCCGTGGAAGACAATGGCGTGGATCCGAAAGCAATGAAGATCTCCGTAGGTGTAGGCTTATTGGACACTGCATCGACTTCAGTTCAGTGGCTGTGTTGTCTCCTTCCTAGCAGTGGATCAGCGAGTGGTGCTTCTTACAGCAGTTCCGACATCGAAATTGTGAGCGACATGTGGCCACCTCATGGCCCTTCCGAATGCAATTCCAACATACCTTCAAGGTTCGGACGTGTTCAAGCCTCTTGGTGAGTGGGAACTCGAGAAAAACCTCGTTGGAGAGCAAGTGATCTCCCTTACAGAGAGGACATCTAAGTTCTGCAGCTCCTTTGCCCTTCCCAGTTTTTTTCCGAGTTTTTCGAACTGGAGCTGGAGTATTCTTAGGATTTCTCGAAGAGGTTGTGTGCAAGGAGACGAACCTCTCCTTCTGATTCGTTTCATTGGAGCGCCCTGTTGTTTGAGAGTTGTCTGCGTCTTGTGACATGCGGATAGCATTTTTCCTCTGCCGAACAAAAGCTATAACACTGTCCACCATGGGAAACTCTTGGCTGGATCCCTGAGACAGTTCAAACTGTCAGTAGTGAGAATATGGGGGAGCTGGCACACTTTTTTGTGGAGGGAGTTCCTCGACTTGCCACCAGAGCGCTGTAGGTTCAGACGGTGACCGATAGATAGCAGCACCATCGGCAGTAGTGAGAGTATGGGGGAGCTGGCACAGTGATTTGAGCAGCCAATCAGAAGCCAGCATTTTGATGACGTCACACATGGCGGGAGATTTGAATTCAAATATTC
>NW_027110801.1:99416-99754 GCF_000696795.3 Halyomorpha halys | reverse complement strand
TGAGGTGCGTACCAGAGGGGAGGCGGCCGCGTGTTGGTGAGTTGCAGCGTCGAAGGGAAGCGTGGCGGTCTGCCTATCATCTGCGTGAGAGGAGTAAGATGCCTTATCGACACCGGGAGTTCAAACACCATCGTGTGCAGAGTAGCATTGGACAGGCTGAGAGGAGGAGAGGAGACAACCCAGGTGAAGGTATGTAATTATAGGTTAGTCACCCTGGGTGGGCCCTGTAGCGTTGAAGGGGAGACAAGTATGGGGTTGAGTCGATGGGGGGTAACCGATTCAATCACGGTACACGTGGTCAAAGAGATGCCGCGGGAATATAAGGCAATTATAGGGTG
>NW_027110801.1:74287-95836 GCF_000696795.3 Halyomorpha halys | reverse complement strand
ATTTTTTTTCATACTAGGAATCTGAAATATTTTTACTTTCACTTAACTATATATAGAATATACAGTCAGAGGAACTACTGCGATAGGGCAAAATCATGAATTCCTTTCAAAGGAAATACACTTTTTGAGGTCTCTTAAGTCCAAATAACCAATTTTCGCAAAATGGTGTTCCTGTGTGAATACGCTTACATAAAAACAATAATTCGCACGAAACTGAAATTACATACGTCTAAGCTATTTCAGGAACTTTTTTTATTAAAAACGACTAGTTGTAATTACCACTCCTTTTTTCAATATTTTCAAACAATTGAAATGATATCACAGGGCTTAAATACGGAATTAAAAAAAAAAAGTACCTTTAATTTTGTTCGTATGAAATAATCAACCATCTCTGACTGTTATTAGTAATATGAAATAGATAAATATGAACTATAAGAAAATTTGATGACTAACTAAAGGAGAAAGCGGTTTCATGCTACTGTCTAAAATTGACTGGGAACTCGGGCCCGATTTCTTCCGATCTCATTTCATAGAATTCGGCTTTGTTATCTTTTTTTAAACTGTTATATTCTTGGCAGGAAAAAACCTGACCATTTTAATACATCAAGAAACCCATAACGCAAATTTTCATGGTAAAAAAGTATATATATCCAAATTTTTAAGTACTTTTAAAATTGTTTATTTTTAAAAAGAGTAAGTATCTCTCGTTGTTTATAGTTATAACTAAGGTATTAATATAAGGTATGAAATAATCTGATAATTATTATTTTTCCATTATATTTAGTCAGATTATACCTATATGAAATATTTAGTAAGGGAATTGTCATCCTGAACAATGAAGAAATAGTTGTTTTGAAATGTACTAGGATTAATTTCATTATAATTTTAAGTGGAAAGTGATGCGAAAACCATGGTTACCAGAGACTGCTGGTTCATTCAGCTATTGTTATTGTAGGGCAAAACTACACCTGTTAGCGATATTTAATTGAAATGGTAAATTTGTTAATTTAAGGCTTACTAAACAATAAATCGATATGAATAATAGAATAATACAAATAAGTCCTAATCACCATCAATAGTTTTTGTTTAAGATTATAATAATTTAGCGAAATTGAGAGTCCGGGAAGGGCTGATCTGGAGGAAAGGTAACCTAAGATGGGACGTACTGGGCTCCTAATTTAGTGGAGTTGAGAGTGAGTGGGCGCTGACTCATTCATTCCAAGATAACTTCTATCCTTCACGGACCACCATCTTGCATAGAAATACTTTATTTGCTAATTTCCTTCAAAATTAAAGATATGTATCTTAGCTTCCATTTGGATTATATAGAATTGATCAATTTTAATAATAGCTGCGAGCCATAACTGGGCATGATAAAAGGACGTTTACTATCTGCCTATCTATTCTTTTGGTGCCGTGATGATTGTCCTAAAAGAACTATTGGCGATGTTACAAATACCTTATAATGCGGAGTAGAATTAATAAAATTAGATAATATTATTATTTTAATCATCGATACTTATTTATTTATATTTGTTTTCCACTAATTTAACCAATCTTTATTGAGAAAAATATTATATATATTCATTTTGAATGAACTTATTATAAAAAAAACATTATTGTGGTTGATTGTTTTTTTCAGTGGAATTAATTTTTAATTATTAAGCATCAATCAAAATTAAGAAAAAACCTTTTGGACTACATTTTTTAATATAAATCTATATAATTTTAACAAGTGTTTTATTATAAAACTATATGTTTCCAATTTAGTTAAAAAAATAGAATAAATGTTTCCCAAATATAAACGAAGATTTTAACATTAGTATATGTTTTTAAAAAATATATTTTATGAGTATATTAATTTATGTATTGTAAAAACGTCTCAAGAAAAAACAAATGATAGTAAAAAAAAAATAATAAAATAAAATAAAAGAAAGTTTGTAGCTAGAATATAGTTTAAAATTATTACATCAATTTAAATACTGTATAACTGGCATACCATGGGATTAAGGTAACTGAAAAAAAAGGAAAAAGAAAGGCTTATATAAAAAATTCGGTACTCTGTTCTAGGACAAAATTTTTTAATAGGGATTATTAGTTGTTTATTATCTATTATTTAGCGACGTGTATATGCGATGATGTTTGTTGTTGATGTGGATAGATCATTATATAATTATAAAACCTTTTCAAACGGTAAAAGATTAATTTATGTATATATATAATAATTAATTACTAAATGGCAACGTGCTGGTAGTTAATCCTATGCAGGGCATATCACTTACTAATTCATTTATATGTTTTTATATTGTTCAAGTTGTTATTTATCTATTTTTTCTGAGTACAATTATTGTTGTATTTCTTTCATTACTAATCCAATGTTTGAATTTTGGTATTTGATTTTTAAAAACATTGTTCCACATTGTTTATCATGAAATTTGTGTATACATATATTTGCCTCTTTGTCTTCTGATGTTATAATCATTTTGTTTACGAAAAAAAACAGACAAACGGATGGTACTCAGATGTAGGCCACGGGAGTCTGGCATCTTATATATATATATTTTAAATATCTTTATTGAAATTTAAGACTGTATATTACATAATACATTCAGTAAATTTGATCTTAGTTAAAATGGAGTGTTACAGGCGTGTAGAGTAACTACCAATTGGTGGAACTCTAATGAAATTTTACATTAGCTGGTCTCGTGGGCATCTTCTTTTCAGGCGCCTCGGAGGATTGTCAGGAATGGAAGAGGATGCAAGGTTAGAAACTAGGGGGTTTGAGGTTTGGGAGTTTATGATGGAAGGAGTGATATCTGATTCGGGCTAGATCGGTTACATAAGGAACATTAAGGTCTTTATGTATGATTTTATTTGTGACAAAGTAAGGAGGATTGAGGATTTTACGAAGGATTTTGGATTGTAAGGATTGAATACGAGAGGAATTCGAAGGTTTAGTGGAGCCCCAAAGCTCAACTCCATATGTCCAGATTGGCCTTATTACAGTCATGTAGGTCAGTCTTTTCTAATGTGTTGGAAGTTTAGACCGTTTGTCTAGTAAGTGCTGTAATAGTCGAAATCGACGTGTAGTTTCCTGTCTTTTCAGTCTGGTGTGAGGATTCCAGGTTAATCGCTTGTCCAAATGTAGTCCAAGGTAGCGGATCTGTTCGACAGGGGTAAGAGTAACATTATTAAATGAAACTGTAGGGCAGTCGGTAGGTTTACGACGAAGGGTAAAGGTGATTTGATGGGATTTGTTGGAATTTATCTTAATCCTCCAATTACGACACCATTCTTCGAAGGCTGTGATATGGGATTGGAGAGTTTGGGATACAATTAATGGGTTATTATTAACTGCGAGCACACATGTGTCATTGGCATACATGGTGAGGATAGTGTTAGGATTTGTTGGAATGTCAGCTGTATAGACGGTGTAGAGGATGGGACCAAGGAAACTACCTTGAGGCTTATATTCTTGAGTTGATTTTAATAATTATCTTCCTTGATGTTTGGGTGTTTAACTGAAATGTTTTAACTGGTAAAAGATCAAGAAAAGTGACTCAAAAAGCACTTTTAAGCTACCTAATTTTCATAATTTCATAGGGAGGCCCCCTTTGCCCTCATTAGGGAGTGGGGCTGGGCTCCACATGATTCAGTTTTCAGTTGGGTGGTCCGCAGACTTCTATGGGTTTGGGAACCATTGGTTTAATTTTTTTTTTTTATACTAAAACTTTTTCTGGGCACGTCATTACAAAAAAAAATTCTTTTTTATTATATATTTTACGGTTTTTTATTGGATACTGTATGATATTTTATACGGATTTTTATTGCATAAAAATCCGAGCTCTGCGACTCACGCAGCTAGAATCTAACAGAAAGGGTGGCTTTGCCTTCTTCCCTGTCCCAATTAAAATATTTTAAATTGGGAATTACAAAACAAGTTTCGAAAGTCGCTTTCTACAAAACCCCTTTGGCATTTGCCACCTTACCCGGTACTGTTTGGCTTATAGTAAGTATAACAACTACTATCGGAAAGACGATTAAAACAAAGAATTATCTAAGTGCCCATAAAATGGTAAATGATCCATGGACCAGCGCAATTATGTGTCGACCGAATTAGAGATTTATGATTATTCAGCCATGACAAATAAATCTTTGAATTATAGAAAATGGTAATGAAAAATAAAAAAAAATCATGTTTTTTTATATTCTTAGTTTTCTTTTCATATATTCCAATTTTTTATTTCAACAACATTAACACAGGCCCAGACATACCTTCTGTTGGAGACATATCTCTATCTTAAATAGGAATCTTATGACTATGACCTCATCATATAGAACAGAATAATTCTTTTAATTGGCATTACAATTTTTTTCCCATGCGTGTTTAATTTATTAAAAAGAACATACCAACGCGTTAAGGCACGTGCACGTACACACTCACACACACTTATAATTCGAATCGGAATATAAGTTCTTCAAACCCAGGTTGGATATTGTAACCTAGAACAATGTGATTAATAGGAGACATTAAAATTATTGATTTCGGATAAGCTGTTTTGGATATTATTCTTGATGATTGTTCATAATCTAATATTTCCAGCGTAAACACCTATCAATTATAACATTAATTCTGGTATTGATGTGTCATCTTCATCACGAGGAAGAAACGTGTCTAAATATAAATATAAATTAATAAAATTCCCAAAAATATTTGTGTTATGTTGAATTTTATAATTTTGTAATAGACTCTAATTATAAAGTTCTGAGTATATCATAATTTCTATCAGACACGATTTTTTTTTTTGTTCGTCGTGGAATTCTAGTCTGACTCACCCAACGTATCTGTTTAAAATAGATCAAGAAGAGAAGAAATAACCCATTCTTTTATATAAAGGTTTTCGAATATTTAAATGACTTTTTTGATCTCCGTTCTTAGTTCAACTTATTTTTACTTTAAGCTATCTAAATTTTTACAAAACAGAAATTTCAACTATAAAGTTATTATTTCTTATGCGTATGTTTGATTAATTTCCTTACTTATTGTGTTGTCAATATTTAAAGTTCAAAGTAAAATTCAGTTTAAATTTTCGACAGAAACGTCCCGATATCCTTGATATATTTATCACCTCCGAAATTTCGTGTTCCCGGACCAACATCGAATCTATAGATGACCTTTCCTCAGACCACAATCCAGTTATCCTTTTCTTACATTCGAACTTCGTTCCTAAGCCCTCTCCTCCCTCATTGATTAAAAGATGAGGTAAGTGGGACAAATTCGTGATGATTTAGAAAACAAGCTGGACTTAAAAATTCCACTTAAGACTAAACATGACATTGACGAAGCCATAGAAAACTTTATAGAATCTATAAGATTTTGCATATACGACAACACAACTATCAGTAAAACTAATAATACCATACCTACTAACTTGCCACACCACATTCGCATCTTATTAAAGGAAAAACGCAGAGCAAGAGCGAAGTGGCACAGAACTAGATACCAGATAAAACACATTATACTAAATTGACAAACAAACTTTCAATAGAACTTAAAAAATTCAAAACGCAAAATTTAACTAACTTAACTGAAAACCTCGCGACTACTTACAAATCTTAATGGACGACTACTAAGAAGATTCTTAACTTCAAGAATTTTAATCACCTACTTCTCACTGAATCTCAAACATGGACAAAATCGGACGAAGAAAAATCTCAAATATTCGGTCAGCATCTTTCTAAAACCTTTGAGCCACACCCTGACATCCTTAATTCAACCAACCTTGAACACATTGAAGAAGTATTGAATACTCCACTCCAAATGACCCTGCCACCTAAAGCATTTCATCCATCAGAGATATCCAACATCATCCAGAATTTACCAACCCGCAAAGCTCCTGGTTATGACCTAATTACATCCCATGTTCTAAAACATCTTCCTCGAAAATCTGATATATTCCTCACCTACATCTACAATGCTGTCCTCAGATCCAAATATTTTCCTGACCCATGGAAATTATCCATAATCAAAATGATTCCCAAACCTCGAAAGCCGCCAGAACACCCATCCTCTTACCGTCCTATCTCTCTGTTACCTATCATCGGAAAAATCCTTAAGAAACCTATCTTAAAACGACTGTACCCCATCCTAGATTCCAACCACATAATCCCAGATCACCAGTTTGGATTCCGAACATCCCACTCCACTATCCAGCAATGCCATCGTGTGGTTGATGTAGTCTCGTCTTCATTGGACCACGGAATGTACTGCTCGGGAGTATTTCTTGATGTAGAACAGGCTTTTGATCGAGTCTGGCACCCAGGACTGGTATACAAGATCCGTAAATTCCTACTCCCTCTAATTATCTCATTATCCGTTCTTATCTCTCAGACAGGTTATTTCAAGTAAATCACAACATAGCTTCATCCCTGTTTCCTCAGTCTGCTGGTGTACCTCAGGGGTAGTATCCTTGGTCCTATCCTTTATACAGTTTTTACAGCTGACATCCCAACCCATCCTAACGCTATTCTCACCACGTATGCCGATGACACAAGCCTATTGTCAGTGAATAATGATCCTTCCATTGTATCCCAATCCCTCCAATCCCACATCACCACCCTTGAAGAATGGTGCCAAAACTAGAGGATTAAAATAAATTCCAATAAATCGCACCAAATCACATTTACCCTTCGTCGTAAACCGTCGTCTTGCCCCACAGTATATTTTAATAATACCCCACTTATTCCTGTTGAACAGATCCGTTACTCAGGACTAAATCTGGACAAACGACTGACATGGAATCCTCATACAAGACTGAAAAGACAGGAAACTGCTCGTCGATTCCGACTATTACAACATTTACTAGACAAACGGTCCAAACTTCCAATCCATTACAAAAGACTGATCTACATGACTGTTATAAGGCCTATCTCCTCTCGCATTCAATCCTTACAATCCAAAATCCTTCGTAAAATCCTTAATGCTCCTTACTTTGTCAGAAATAAAATCATCCATCACAATGTCCCCTATGTTGCCGATTTGGTCAGAACCAGATACCAATCTTTTCCTGATAAACTTCCCAACCACCCAAACCAACTCATTTCTAGCCTGGCTTCTCCTTCACTGCCTACTAATCCTCCTAGGCGTCTGAAAAGAAGATGACCTCGAGATCTTCTCCTTTAGAAATGTTTTTGGAGTTCTATCAATGGGTAGGTTTTCCACTGATATGTTTGTAACATGTCATAATATCACTTACAACAAATTTACTTGATGTGTATGTATGTATACAGTTGTAAATAACAATAAACAAATTATTAAAAAAAAAAAATTCGACAGATTGTTTTGAGAAATAGATTATAAACTCAACCGAGCTCTTTAAAATATGATATGAATATCATTCAGCAAGATACTAGGACGAAAGCAGTATCTGTAAATGTAATGTAAATGTAAATGTATCAAACAGGATTTAAGATTTCACATTGTTCATCACTTTATTCAGTAATTTATAATTGCGATATACATATATATATTTTTTTAATCAATTAGTTATTTATGTTTGAAAAAAAAATTCACCTTTCCGATTTGAGGAAGTTCCTTGGACCGATAGGTTGCCACTAGCGACCGGATTTTCAGTAATTGTATCTTTGTTTTCTAGCTTCAAATTGAGCCAATGATAGATGGAAATTAAAATAATGAAAATGAATTTCTGTGTGGAGAAGATGGTCGGGAGTACGGACAGCAAATAAACAAAATATATTTATTCGTGCCGACGTTTCGACATGAATTTCAAGTTTTCATAACGAGAAACAAAGATGAAAAGAGAAAAAGATATAACAAAGAGAAAAAGATATAACAACCATTATTCAGAGAAACATAAACATTAAATGAAATAAATATAAAATTAATTTTTAAAAAAATTGTATTTCTCTGAATTATGGTTGTTATTTCTTTTTGTTTTTTAGCCCTGATGAAGACCTGTATTTCAGGTCGAAACGTCGGCACGACTAAATATTTTTTGTTTATTTACTGACCGACAACCTCCGACAATCTTATCCACATATCAATCTACGGTGAACTATCAACGCCTCAAAATGAATTTCTATTGACACTAGTTTTATATTGCAAGTTTTGGGGTTACTAACCGACAATTGTTTTTTGTTTTTTTTAAATTTTAACTATGAAATCATTGTTTCGTTTACAAATTGGTCTGAGATTCAAGAGCAAATTAAATAAACAATAATATCAGATCACTACCAATCAGTATTCAGTTAAATGATTCATGAGATGAGCTCAATTATTCCTTTCTCAGCCACTAGCTCCTGTTGATCAATATAATTGATAGTAGATTAGCATTAATGTTTATATATGACTCCAAATTTTGGCTTTAAAACGATTTTCAAAGAGTCTAGGAACCATGGCCTAAGCCCTTTACAACATTGGTTGATTTCCGTTGAAATATTTTGGTTGAGTTGACGTCTTGGTATGAACCAAGGTATGCTCGAGTGTCCAGACAAGACAGCACAGCTATACTTTGGCGAAGTAATCAGTGTGTACTTGACCACAACAACCAGAGTCTTGTTTGACCAATACTTTATTTCTGGATAATTATGATGTACTACGAAGTGAGGAAGAGTAATTTTTTGATCGACTAACCAATTTATGTAATTCCCACTCTAAATTGATGGAATACATGTAGAGTGCTTTTCAAAGAAGGTTTTGTGTCCGAAATCCGTAATCCGTATCGCTCCTGAACGTTTTAGACTTCTTGTACGCGCCATGAATGTTGGAGGAATATCCTGCCCAGTTTACTGCTGGTCCGGAAGAATATTTGTACATGAGCCGTTTTTCTACCGGCCGGTTTGCTCACATGCCATCTAATAACTTTTCAACTTTCAATAGTCTTTCAACTTATAAACTATTAGCTAACCTAAACAAACTTAACCCACAACTGTATTAAAATATGTACAACCAGTGACTTTGCTGTTCGTATTAAAATGACATGATACAAACATGTGGAGAATCTACTCATACATGTATGTAGTATTTGTATATATCGTGACACAAAATATTCTAACTGTTTTTAGTAACTTTATTTTAGATGTTCAAATTATTATTATTATTTTTTTTTTTAAAGAATCTTGTATTACAAACATGTTGTAGGTGTAATTCTTCCGATGATTTATATCCATCTTCCCCCGCTATAGCGCGTGTACCTCTGTAATGCGATTGGTTTAATTCCTTTTTAACCTACAGCATTTATATACATGTTTACTCATATATGAGTAGATTTTTTACATGTTTTTATCATGCCATTTTAATACTAACAGCAAATTAATTCACTGATTGTATATTTTAATACAGTTGTGAATTGAGTTTACAGTAGTTTTTAGATTGCATTACAACGTAAACTATATATTTAGATGTAAATGTAATCAATAAACATGTATAAATGAATAAGTACTAGTTCTATGGCAGCAGTGCACAATACCCGTAAAAAAAAACCGGGTGAACCCTTGCACACGCTAAGAATTTTAATTCCAAGTTATTTTCCGTCTGGCCTGGTAGTGCATGAGCCGATTGCTACCTGCCATATTTTTTCCGGTGATAGAATTCCCTTAGCCTGTGCAATCCTCTATTCACTTCAATTTGTGTATGAATGTAAGCACTTTTTTTTTTTTTTAATTCTTAGCATTGCACATAGGTTAAGGCTTTGGTCCGAAATTCCTAAGGAATCTAGGAATCATGTTATGATAAAAGGAGTAAAGGAGGAGATGGAATACTGTGGAACAAAGAGAGGACTTCACCTAATTGTATTAATAAAACTCAATTTTAACAAAAATTTGTTGTTAATTTTTTTTTAAATTATAGGAATTGTTTGTGTTTACAAAGGTAAATTTTTTTAATTTTTTTGAGATTAATAAATAGAGTTTTAGAGTTTATCACTATTGATTTTGAAAAGTTAATATAGAAAGATAATGCTAGTGCTCATAATTTATTTCAAGTCTACGCTGCTAGAAAGATGATGGGACGAAGGCTAAATGTTTGAATTGCATGGAATCGTATTTATGAAAATGTAATGCGATATGATGGCGGATTAATTTACAAATTTCTTTATAAGACTTCCTCCTTGACCCAGATCTCTCCCTCCCGACCAGCAAGGAGGAGGCGGGAGGGGAGGAAGCTCCCTCCCAGTCTTGAAGGAGTATCCTCCCTGCGTACTTGAGGAGTAAGAAGCAACAGATGATGCCCGCGTTGAATCCTCCTCTTCTGCCTCTTACTAGCCTTGAACCGGCCTGGAAGATTCTTGGTCCGAACTTTAGGCATCGCTAACCGAACTATCATGTCGTAAGTTATGGGGAATCATAATTTTAGGGTTTGTTAATGGGGAATATCTGTGATTGATTAAATCGACTGAAACTCGATATTTCATTTTTTCTACAGAAAATCTTTGAAAATGTAAAAATGCATTTTTAAATTTATACAATTATACTTTTCATTAATATAATCCTGCTCTTGCTGGTGTGTTGCTATGCGAAGTATTAACGCTGACTGGATATCATCCAATATTTCGGTACAGGTCTATTTATAAGGCTTAATAATTAAAAACATATTTTATAAAAAAGCGAGCGATTTTTTAAGTTTTAAACACTCAATATTTCATTGTTAGTTTCCTTATTATTTTTTCCCGTTTTAATTTTTAGTGGTGAATGAAATTTTCTTCATCGTTAGATTCAGTCCATTTCTTGTACGGTTGAAGGAACTATTCAGCATTTCATTATAATGGAGATAATTGTTGCTTCAAAATGTTGATTGTTGTTCATTGAAAGAAAAAATCAGCAATTAAAAACAATAATTATCTTTGTCTGAAACTGGCAGATCGGCGTTTTCTCGTAGACATATCCCTTAACTGGACGGGATCTTTTATATATATAGTTGAGATTTGAGCAAACCTAGAAAGAGCGCATGTCTCTCTCCCCACTTTTCTTGAGCTTCGCGTACGTTCCTTATAACTCTAGTATTTATTTATTAATATATATTTTGAATAGTTAGTAAAACCTTATTAAATCCATAGGTTTTTGTCATTTTATCGTGAAAAAAAAATTGTGATTTGCTTGATATTTTTAAATAAAGGTCTCAAAAAGAAAAATTCCAGTGCTACCCAACTTTCTGTTTTTTATACAAATGAATTTTTGATTAAGGGTTACTATTTTTTTCCTGTTCATTTTTTACTACAGTGAAATGATGGTTAGAGCAAATAAATAAATAAATCTTTCTTGCCAACTTATAAAAATGGCTCGAACATTTGGACCGAATATTTTCTGATCAAAAGTGCTGTAATTAAAATTACTAGCTTTAGAATACAATTTCAATAAAATAAGGTTTCTTATTCCAGCTGTATGGGATTGAAATTGAAAATACCCAATTGAAATTAGGTAATTTATGTATATGTTTTGAAAACCAAATGAAGTTTAAGAGGTATTATGTGAAAAATTGCAAATACTTATTTTATGGGAATCAGAAATTTTATTTTAGTTTCTTCTTTTCTTTGTGAAAACCAAGCCGTCCTCTACACGATATATTGATATCTAGACAGGATAGTATATGCTGAAATTGCCATAGGTTTGAGTTCTCTTTTCAAACTTTTTTTCTTCCCGGTTTCCTCATATCTGTGTAGATTCATCTTCCATAATGTTCCGCTCCTCCGTTAGGAAATTTGTAAAAGGAAATTATCAGATCCTCTCATGACTTTGTTAAACTCATGACTTTGTGACTCCTGTATGAATCTTAATATCCTCTTTCCAAATGATACACCAATTCTTGTTCTCGCCATCCTTTATTTTGATTTTGATAGAGTAGTACCTAACTGCTTGTTTACTGGATCTTAAATTGAAGCAGTTCATACCACTGGTTGATTTTATTCGCCGTAGTAGTCATGCCATCCACTGCTTATACCGTAGTAGAGAAAAGAATGGTTGCTTTTTTCCTTCAGGTGAGAATAATTACTTAGCCCTCACGATTCACCCTCCTCATTCATATGACCTCCTCCATGATAAATACTTATCATTAATTGTAGAACTCGCATGGTCATTGGTGAGTATCTGTAAAACTCCATTCCAGCCCTCTTGTCACATTACAAAATTACCTATAACTACACATTTAGTAGTATTTATGTGCGTATCCCTTAGCTTATCCATGTTTATAAATTTAGAATTATTTGAATAAATACGCTTTTTTTATTTTTAAACTCTATTTTTGTATCGTCTGATATAGCTCTCTGACTTCTCACTAAGCTCGTAGTACAGGTAAAGTAATGCAACTGCAGTTGGGTGTAAGATCCTTTACTTTATTGATGTGAAGAGAGAAGATACAGACTCAATGGCATACTACTTACAACTAGGTACCAAATGACGCTTGACAATGACATTGTATTTCTTATATAAATTGTTGAGGAGGATGGAGATAAGTTAGAACTAGTGAAGAATATTGATAGGGATATTTCCCGCAATTTGGACTAGAACATATCTTGTATATTACTGGGCGCGTGCCGCAAGAATACCTAGTTTTATTAATAGGCAATCATCACCTTCGACCTGCGATGTCATAAAAGGGTAAAATCTCTAGAGCTGTTCTAGAAAGGTAAAAAAGAGAGATAGTGGTAACTTAGTCCTATCCTGTCCCAGGGGGTATTTCCTTTCCACAGTTACGTTTTTGTTGCAGTTTGTTTGTGAGGTTAACATTTAAACTATTTATTTAAACATCCATATTATTATACATAGGTAGACTTTTTTATAAAGACTCAAATTACTATACGATAACTGTTTTGCTGCAGTCTAACAATACTTCCTGGCTCGTGCTTCCAACTTCCAAGCTTTCTAATCATACTATTATCATTACTACTTCTTCACCTGTTTAATGTCCAGCAAGATATGTTCAAGCAAGGTAGGTAAAACTGATCTTTGTTCAGCATTAACATTTATTAATTCGATTTGTATTATCCTTTTTTCCCCTATTATTTCAGACAGCTGTCGTTTCACAATGTGCGGTTGAGAATGTCTACGTTTACTGACTGTAAAAAGTGATGTAGTCCGGGATATTAGCGAGTTTATTTGGTTTTCAAATCGGACACTATGCAGCTGGCCAAGACGTAGCCTTTGGTAGGCTGGATCTCGGTCAAGAACGTTATGTTCATCAGACTTTTATAAATAGAACCTACCTCACCGCCCGGCCTCTTATTAACCTCTAGGTAAAGGGGGCTGGGGCAAAAAGAGGTATTTTGGCCAGAGGTCTTAAGAAATATTTGGCAGCCATTCGTTATTTTCAAGATGTAAAGTAATATTGTTCCCATTTTACCAGATTATTAAAAGTGTTCAAGTAAGAGAGGGGCATTGGTGATGTAGTATGAAGCCAACACTTTATGAACTATACAAACCGTTCACATTATTTGATTTTTTCTTTTTGGATAATTAATCACAAGGGTGATTTTTCTTCTTTTTATTACACTACCAAATTTTTTTTTTCGTGTTATTTACTTGAAAGTTACAATATAATGGTATTGTTAATGTAAAATTGCTCACCGAAGCACAAAAAAAGATTTAATAATATAATAAGAATAATAACTTTATTGACATAATTTTCATGATAAAAGTATTTTCCAGCTCTAAGAAGGTTTATACATTACATGTCCTTTATTCTTTATCAGATTTTCACGTTTCTTTTCATTAAAAAATATCTTGTTCGGAATTGAAAAATCTTTTCAGAAATAGTCTACTTTCATAGCTTTTTATATCAACAATTTATAGGTTTGTTATTTATTTTATTTTCATATCACTTAATCTGTCATGTGTTTAGAATATTAAAAAATTCTTAATAACACTAATCTTACCGTTCTAACTAGATAGTTCTTTGAATCCAATTGGAGAAAAAAAAATGTTTTTGTTTGTTCAATAATTTTTTTTTTTTAATATTCTTTATTTTTTTTGGGACATGTTTCTTTATAATTATATATCATTGAAAATGGGTTTTACAGCTTTAGAGTGAAATAAAAATAAAATATTTTAAAATAATGGAATTGTAAAACATTATACAAATAATAAATTTAAAAAAAAAATGAGAAAATAATAATTCGCAAAAGAAAACAATGTTTATATATCTAGAACATATAAAGAAATTTAATAATGTTTAAATTAATTGAAAAATAATAAATAAAGTAATTATAAAAAATAAATCAATAAAATATATCAATAAATCAATTTATAATAACAAAAATTATAAGGAAACTAATAAAATAAAATTGAAAAAAAAACACAAATTGGGCTAATCATAATTTACAAGGAGGAATTAATTTTTATATGCATATTTACAATTTTCAAATGAATATCAAAAACATAAAACATACATAAAAAAAAATGTATATATAATGTAACAAAAATAAATCTACTAACAGATCATAAATGACAAGATATCTATAGTTCTAATAGTAATTAAAAAATGAACTACTGATGATTATATGTAAATATATACATATTTATAGATTTTAAATAAATCTTAAAAACATCATCTGATATTTATGTTTTCACCTTTAAAACATATTAATAACTTTCAATTACATCACAAAACTAGTTTTTCGGTATAATGATTGCTGCCGAATCTTAAAAAAAAAAAATTAAAAATTAATAAACAAAAATAAATAGGAAAACTTATGATAAACGTATTGCTGAGTTAAGGCGCGATAGGGTTCACTTTATAATTTATATATTAATCTATTTATGAGTTAAATTAAACATTAAACATATTCACAAGATGTCTACAACTAGACTTTGGTTTACAAATTTATTTTGATTCGATTAATAACTAATTTTTTATCCGTTATTAGTTTGTTCACTATTCAATGTATTGATTATACGGTTACATTTACATAAGGTTACAATTTAATTTAATTAAATACTTAATTTATTAAGGAATTTTTGGTAGAAAAAGTTAATAAAATTGCTCTCAGAAAACGGTGATCCTAAGCGTTCTCTGGCTCTAAGGTCAATTAGAAGTAGTAATGGTATTAATATTATATAATTTAGGATGGACGAGAGGAAAACAACACGTACAACCGATGTTCTTATTGAATAAATTCATTTAATTTTTTTTTTTTGAAATAAGTTATTTCATACAGAAGTGAACGTTACAGTCCGAAACAGATAGTCGCCTAAACAAAGTTAAAAAGCAATACCTAGGTGCAATGAGGGTCTCATAGTGCCCAGTTCGGCAGTGTGGTTGGATTTCTACCTTGCACATCACCAGGCAGCCTTCTGGGGTGGAAATATATTTCTACATGTACTCATTTTCCCAGAAAGGAACAGCATTAGTGCTCTGAGCCGTTATGCAAAGGCCAATGGTAGTCTTTTACGGTCCGAATATTTTATTTTCAAAAAACTTAAGGTGCTGTTCCTACCTCAATGTTCCTACCTCGCATTTGTAAACAACAGTAGGAAGTGTAATAGTTTTGTAAATTCTAACCTTTAAGTATCTGAACAGAACACGAAAGCTGAGCAATTTCGAAATTGAAAAATAACAGACACTTCCATACTTTAACTTCGCCTTTATTTCCAAATAAATTTCGTTTTCTTCTAGTTATTATTATTATTCTATGGGCAACAGACCATGGAGGCATAAGTCCTCGTGCGATGCATTTCCCAATATTAGGATGTAATGTTCCCAATATTAGGAAATACATCGCGCGTTTCTTGACGTGGTTTTTCCGCAGAGTGGGTTCGTTACTCCTACGCCTATTTTTTGAGTGCCACCCATTGGCAAACGGGGTGAGGTTGTCAGAGAGTGTTGCATTATATTATGCTTGAAAAAAGCCCGGGTGGGGCTGGGATTCGATCCGACAACCTATGGATTGGTATTCTGGCGCGTTAGCACGCTGCTACTGCTGCCCCCTTTTTTTTTCTAGTTACATCTAGCAAAAAATAGACTCTGAATACCTCTCTTCCTGCTCAAATGTATTTCCTTCTGTATCTACATCACCGATATCGTTGTCATTTCTTCTGCTGACTGTATTTTATTTGTATTTATTTCGAGACCAAGTTCCTTACTAGATTCTACTATCATAGTTGAATTTAAATTTGTCGTTTACTTATCTTCATCCAAATTATATGATCATCAGTATACCTAAATGGGTATACTGATGATCATATAATTTTAATTGGTTTAAAGTAAATCATTCTAATCCAAAGCTAAATAAATCTGAGCTTTAATTAGAACACGCAATAAAAATAGGCCAAGCGTTGAAGCTTCACAAAACGTATTTTCAGGAAAAAAGCAACCGACCGTTTTACCCTTTTACCACCTCATTTTACCTCATACTGGGTATACCTCATTTTACCACCTAGATTTATACCCTTTTCGGTTTGAATCACATTGCTATTAATATATTCTTGAGCTAACTTAAATAAGACAGGTGAAAGAAAACTGCCGAACCTCAAAGGTCTCGGGATAATAATTGCTGATTCGATGTTTATTAAACGTATCGCTCATGCATAAATTTACTAACTTCTTTTGGTAAGTTTTAGTTATGCACATATGTACTAGATTTACTAACTTCTTTTGGTATGCTCCACTCATAGACATTTTTACTAGCTTTTCTCACTCTTTTAGTTAATTTCTTTTAGTACACAATTACATTCTGTTATATATTTGGACAATTTTACTAGGGATCATAGCTCATAATATTTAAAAATACATAAATTAAATAATAACAAACTAAGAAATAGAAGAGAAAAAAATAAATAAGAAATTTAAACTTAAAGTGAAATAAACATAATTATTCGTATTTACAATACTTAAATTCATCCAAAAGGACTATGAACTGAGCTCTTCCCCCCAGCTGTGGTGGACTCCAGAAGATCCCAGCGCTTCTCTCGCAACGCGTCTCTGGTATTAAAAGCCAATTAAATACTAACGAGATGGTTAATTTCTAAAATATACCACAATGCAATTGAATTATATATAGAATATTATATTACACGAAAAATCTTTCCGAAATTTTCCGAAGTAACATATTTCTGGTTATCATTAAAAATAACCCATGTTACAGTATTAATTTCTTGAATATATGATATTTAGATAACCGTTACTGAGTATTCAAAGTGATTATCAAATAATCGTGTAGATTTTATTTTTATTGTTTACAAATTAATTTTATTATTTACTTAGTTTATTTACATTTATCAGATAAAAACCCTAAAGATTCCACAAAGGTAACCGATAGAGTGTTAAAAATATTCTGAGTATTTTTAAGAAACCCGTTTGATTGACCATCAGTCAATATACTTTAATTTAATTTATTTACTGTTCTAGGTATATAATCTTTGTAATTTCTTTTTTTTGTCATATTATTGTTATAAAATCTTATTTTATCTGTAGTCACTTGGGTAAGATTTTTCTTTTTGTTGTGCTAGTTTTAACAACATTTTCCTAATATTTAAAACTTACCACCTCACTGAATCATGCAAAAGGTGTTTTGCTCATTAGCGTGTACCGTGTGTCAATTATTGCCGTATGGCTAACTGTATCTAATAATTAATATAAAATAGTTATATAAAATTTCTTATTAATCCATCTAGTATTGGACAATGGCTCAAAAATTCATTTAAGTTCATTTTCGAAGTTACTATTAAATATGTTTTGTATAATTCTAAAGATACAAATATTTTTTTTGGACCCGGTCACCTGATTTAAGGTTGTTGACTGGGAGAACAGATTTAGAACTATATAATAGACAGAGACGCTTGAGCAGTTGGATGTCACAAGCGTCTGGAGGCTCTGGAACGATGTTTGGGAGGCTGCCAATTTGGAAGACTTTCCAGCTAATATGAATCTGCACCGAATTCAAGAAATTAATAACTCGTAGATAACTAATTTCCATGGTTCCGAAATGGCTACACTTTTATTTTGAAAAAAGATGTTCTAACATATACTTTTTTAAAGGAACTCTTTTGAAACAGTTTATACATTAAATGTTTTTGTTATATTTTTTAATAGAGCTCCTACGAGAACGTTTACGTCAGAGTTTTTATTTATAGTAAACGTCCTTCCGAGAACTCCGTCATTTTATAATAAAATCTCTGCCGGAAACGATTGGGCCAGAACTTATGTACTGGCTTATATAGTATAGACAAGTTCTGTACTATATAAGTTCTCCAAACGTCTGTTATAAAGAAACTTTTAAAATAAATATTTTATTGATTCTTATGGTTCTTATTTGTGATGATTTTTTAATAATACTGCTGTTTCCGGAGATTTTTCCCTTTTAAGATTCTCTCCAGGCTCTGCCACTTAAAATTATATTTAAAATGTTCAAGGAAGAATTTCTATTATTAGAATTTGGTATAAAAAATTTTTTGAGAGGATTTATAAGAACAAAACTTTTTGATAATAAAATAATTTCTTAAAGACCTTTTTATTCATAAGTTCTGTCGAAAAAAGTTCTTGTTGAACTTTTATCTTCAAAGTTAATTGAAAAAGTTCTAGTAAAAAAATTGAAATGAAAAAGAGTATGAACTCAGCTTACATTAATTAAGCTTATTAACATTGTCATTGTCTGTTTAAAATCAAAGACAGCTAAAAAAAAGGTTCTTAATTTTTTTTCGTTTCGGAAATACTGAGTCACAATTTTTTAATAAAATTTAAATTTATAACTATAACAATGAATATTGGTCAGTAACTAGAATAGAATAGTGACTGTGGATGAGAGGTTTAAACAATTTATTTAGTCGTATAAGTCAGATTTGGAACAAATTATTATTTTATTTTTATTCTTATTTTTTTTGGAAGGCATTGGAAGAAAAAGTTCACACACCGCCTTCAAAGTGTGTGCCAGATTTTCGGACTGGCGGACTTGCTTACCTATAAGCTGTGGTCATTTATCGAAAGATGTTTCTTCTCGAAAAGTAAAAAAAAAAAATAAATCAGATTAAATTTATTACCTATTGATTAGAACTCAAAAATAATTATCAATTATTATGTATTATTGTTATTAATTAATTTTTAATGAATTGTTTTGAATAGTAAGAAATAGCTCACTTTTACCCGTTTCCTGTCCAAATATAAGAACTCTCGTTCGCTTTTAAAACAAATATAATATACCTTGAATTTAAAACTGGTTATTCCTTTATTAACGTAATTTTGAACAGAGCAAAATCCGGCAATACATATGCATATATATTTGCTTTATGTTTTTCTTTTGAATTGAAATGAAATTTTTTTTCTAGGACACCTGGTCCTCTAAGAATAATTATGATAACCATATGAGTGCTAATTGTCTAGCATGCAAGGGTTTAATTACTAGATAATGACATGAGCACTATAATAAATAATAATATATATAAAAAAAAAAAGAGCTGAAGTTTTTTACTTGATATTTATACATAATCAAACCATAAAGTAAAAAATAAAAAAAAATGTTGACAAATTGATATTGAAAAATACAGACTGCTATTGAAATAAATTTATATATATATACGACATCCTTCCTATTTTATTGTTACAGATTGGGGGTAGATTGATAGTAGAGGTTTATGTTTAAATGTGGGGTTAATAAAGGGATTTTACGGATGGGTATGGGTAGAGAATTCTAGATCGAGGGTCCGGAATACAAGGATTTTTTGAAGGGAACCATTCTATGAGACGGAATTTTAAAGTTTGAAGGCTGTGGTATTCAAGGTGTGGACTGAGGAACACGGGGTGAACAAATCGAGGATATGGGGAAACTTTTTAGTTTTAAATGTTCTGAAGAGATATACCCCAAGGAAGTATATCCGACGGAAAAGAGGGTGGAGTCACTTAAGTTCGTCCCACCAACTGGAGACATGAGAGCGTATATAGGTAACTAGGAAATGAATCGAATAAACCTTTTTTTTATCCTTTCTTGTCTTACGATATAAAAGCGAACAATTTATCACTATTATTTATTTTTCACAAGTGTTATATTGTTTTATATAGAAAAAAAGAGTTCATTTGCTTCATATAAATCAGAATCAATTTTAGTTATATATTTTTTTCGTAGTACGATATAAAAGTGAACAAAGTTTTAATTTGAAAGTTAATAAAGATATTTTTTTATAAAACAATTTTCCACTTATGAGCAATAAGTAATAGTGATAAATAGTTCGCTTCTATATCTCCACAACAAGAAAAATTAAAGCATGCTTAATGAAGAATGGACCACAGAATCCAGCTCCACCGAGATCCAAGCAGGACAGGAATTAGAAGCCTGCGGAGGCTGGTGGAGGGCGCATTACCCTCCGGCGTTCGGGTCATGAACATAGCCGCTCATTGCCAGGGCTAAAAATAATCATATTTCAGAAAATGTCTTTGAGCCACTGCCACATAAATCATCAAGATTTCAAAGAGTGAAGCTAAGTAATGATTAGGCAAGATTATTCGATGACTTTTTAAAATTTAGAAGGTAAGAGTAATTATGTATGACATAATCTCATTATGTCAACCTATATATAGGTAATGTAATCTCGATAATCCGAACTTCGGTACTCCGAACTCTTCAGTAATCCTAACTGGTGTAAAAAAAACTTTTCTTTGAGAAAACTCAGCAATTATTATTTTAAAATATAAGTGCACATGTGTAAAGCAAATTTTTAACATCCCTTTATTTATTGTAATCACAGTGAAAATTTTTATAGTTTCGATATCGGATATTCCAATTCTTATGGAAGTTTTCATAATATATTTTGTTGGAATTATAAATATGTAATATATATTGTATAAATAATTTGATTCTGTAAAACTAATTTAATTAATAGTAGAAATATGTATAGTACAAACGTTTTTGGTGGACTCATTTTTTAATCACGGTACAAATATATCCATGCAGAGTATTTTTTATTTTTATTTATACTGTTTTCACTTATAGATGAAGACTTTTATAGTTTTAACAAATTAAATCATCACTTGACAACTAGGGATGTAAAAGAAAACAATTTTTTTTTTAATTTTAAACTTTCCAATAAAATTTGTAAAAAGTAATTAAATAAAAAGGGTTATGTTCTATACATTCATATTGTCGAATTTTTTCACAATATTTTCCTAATACTTTTTGTAATTCGAAATTTTCAGTGATGCGAACACTCAACTGCAGCAATTAGTTCAAATTACCGACATTACACTGTATATATCCCTCCGTCTTCCTTGAGGTTTTGTGATAACAGGGTAGTTGACAGAATAAAAACATTTTAAGAAATAGTAGTGGTAGTAAAAAGAAAAAAAATATTGTGTTAGAATAGGCTATCGAACACGAATTCTAACACATGCCAAGTTTGAATTCAAACAATATTTGAATTCACCCGGGGAAAGAGTTCATAAAATGAAGCTGTTAATGTTTTGGTTCTCCTCAATTCAACCTTGATAAAGCTTTGAAATCGAAAATTATAATAATTTTTACTATATATTTATATATTATTAATGTTTTTTTGTTTTTTTTTATTTTATTTATTTATTGATATTTACAACTGTATAAAAAAATACAACCAGTAAATTTG
>NW_027110801.1:67237-73567 GCF_000696795.3 Halyomorpha halys | reverse complement strand
TTTTCAGTCTTGTGTGAGGATTCCAGGTTAGTCGTTTGTCAAGATGTAGTCGGGGATAACGAATCTGTATTATAAATGTAAATATATTTTTTTCAATCCTTATACAGCTCCACTTGTCATTACTAACCACCTTGAAGGTAAAACGGTTGTGACCATTAGATTCATTGTAAAATAAATTTGAAAACTTGAGTTCCGTCAATTGCCATATTCTCCTCTCAAGTTGAGAATGTTTACAGGGCGCACTTACTCAGCCTCCACTGGCTCAGTACCAGTGACTTTTATATTCTTTCAATTATTAAGTACTATTAGAATGTTGTAACTCATACAATCGCAATTGTAATATAATTATGATTTTTACTTGGTAGGTTTACGCATAGCAGCGGTCTTGACTCAGGAATGGAAGATGTGGAAGTCTTTTCTATCCGGCACTCCAGGAGATGTGTCACTACCTGAGGAGTGAGTTGTCCGACCCTTCGATATGTGAAGGTGGTGCTTTCTTATTCTTTCTCATTTGTCAAAATTATTTAAGACATGTCCCCACTCCATTTACTTTGGCTCCTCTTAAATGTTTGTGCGTTAAATCAACGATTTAATGTGTTTCACATCTTTAATAAGTTTCTTCTTTTAAAATTTTTTGAGGTTTATTACTTCCATCATTTGCAATAAATTATTATTTATTTATTCATTAACAATTGTACAACGTTTCGGGACCACTGTCCCATATTCATGCACTATAAAAACCTATAACAATAAAAAAAACTATATAACTCCAATCTTCTACTTTATATATTTTATTTTATACAATAAAAATCACCTCATGATTTCATATGGGAAATCATGTCCACCATTTGTGCATCTTCACTTCTCTCTCCATAATCCAGATAATACAGATTAATAAGTTTCTTTTTTAAAGAAAACTAGTTGTTTTTAAAGGAATCCTTACTGTATTTTTTAAGTTTATCAGAGGATTGTCACAGTTGATTCAGATTTTTTCTAAATATGAAGTTTTTTTCAAGTTTTTCTTTCGTGGCGTTCGTGAAAGAAACACCAGCATACATTACAGATCTTCTCGAAGAATAATTAAATGAATAACAATTTAATCTGTTGGGAATGGATATGGCAGCTTTTAAAATGCTATTGCTAGATTTGGTGAATAAGATTAATAGAAATAAAAAAAAAAATTTGTTTCTACTGTAATCTAGTATCTAGGAAGAGAAAAATACACTTTACTTTTAAATTAAATTAGATTTATTTTTTATTAATATACTTGTTTGAGAGTGGTTTAGTTTCTTTAAAACAATTTTGATCCTTTTTCTCTCAACTTTATTCTTTAACTTCCGACGTTTCGACCACTTAGGTCATTTTCAAGGATTCCTACAAACAGCTCCTTTTAATTACTTTTATAACAATTTCCTTCACTTACATACTGATTTTTTTGGTCTTACCTTATTTTGTTTTCATTTTTTCCTTTAAAATTCTTTTCAATTCTTTTCTTCCTTCTTCTCTTTTCTAGCCTAAAAAGGCTAATTGCCTTTGTCCCATCTTTAAATAATTAATCATTAAAATAATATCACAATAACATTATAAAATTTTTTGTCTTTTTTTTTAAAAATAGATTCCTACTTACAAATTCTTCTATAAAATTCTTTCCCAAATTTAAAACTTTTATTAACCACTTTTCTTACTATGTTCATTTGCAAACTCCAAACAGAACCTACCTTCAACAGGTTAGGACACTGTTATCATCTTATCATATAACATAATTTTTTCTTTAAATATTAATTTACATTTTGAATTTAATTTAATTAACATTTATTCTTAATTTTTCGGCTTACAATATAAACATTTTTTAATACATTTAAATTCTATTATTAGTCTACTCCTACTTTATGCGTACTTCATTCACACACAAATTTATCCTCCCCTTTTCTTTAATTTATTTTTATAATATTTTTTTAAAATGTTTGTAGGAATCCTTGAAAATGACCTAAGTGGTCGAAACGTCGGAAGTTTAAAAAGAATAAAGTTGAGAGAAAAAGGATCAAAATTGTTTAAATTAAATGTTCAGGGCTATAAAAAAAAAAAAAAAATACAAAAGGCAGAGAAATTATATTGCAGCATAATCCGGGTGGCGGTTAATACAGGTATCAAAATAGTATGAAAAACTATTTATTGTGAACTAACGTTTCACCCCACTTTGCAGGGCTTCATCAGTGCTGTCAGATTGAAACAAAGATGACAACGACAGTTGAGTTATAATCTGAGTGGAGTTGTCATCTTTGTTTCAATCTGACAGCACTGATGAAGCCCTGCAAAGTGGGGTGAAACGTTAGTTGACAATAAATAGTTTTTTATACTATACGGTTCTAGTTATAGCTATATATCTTCCTACAATATACTTCATACGGTTCACTATCTTCTTCCCAGATGAAATTATTCAAACTGCCGAATTCAATCAAACAGGTTGAAAAAAATTACTGTATTTATTTTATTTTATTAAGTAAAATTTACTGTTCCTAGTTTCTTGGTCTCGTCATACATGTGTGGTAAAACGAAAAGGAAGCACATTGTTCTCATTAATTAAAATGCGTAATACTTACATGTGAATTATGTCTGTATAATATTTACAGAAATGTGTAAATAATGATGTATTTCTTAGTTAATAAATTATATTGTTAACATATACTATGGTCATAATATATAACATAGTATATATTAATAAATAATCAAAATTATTTATTAATGTATACTATGGTGGTTATGAATTTTTTCCCACTCCTTCAATGGTAAAGTTGGCTTTAAGCTTCTAAAGTTTGTCTATATACATGATATAGTAGTTTTATAGTACTATCGAATAACTTCTTTAACTATTCATTGAATGCCATATACAGTTCTAGTTTATACGAGTATATAATAAATATTTGTATGCAGATATAGCATAACTTTAGTCATTGTAATACTTGCTTTAAGTATAAAAGGAACGTCAGATTTATTTTAACATACTGTTGGCCCAGTGCTAGATCTGAGTGTCTATTTTCAGGTAGTTTTGATGCAACTAAGCGCGTTGTGCAAGAACTAGTGCTTTGTGATATTGATATGTAATATATTACTGATATTACTTTTTTTTATTTTATTTATATTTTTCCAGTTTTAGTTTTTTTTTACTTTATTTTGCATTTTTAGAGATAATGATGCGAGTTATAAAATTTAACTCCATTTATATCTACAGCGTATAAGGTACACATTATGGTAATTAAACTAGGGCTATGCCTTTTTTAATTTGTTTGTATTTTTTTTTATATGATTACCCGTTCAGTTCACTTATTTTATCATTAAATGCCTAATTCCATGTAATAAACAGGGTTTCAAATCAACTCAATAGGCTCCACGTTTTGATGTATTATAATTGGAATAATATGTTATGGATTTAATTAAATATAAATCACTTAATAGTGTTATACAGCCACCAACTCTCCATGATACATTGTATAAATAAATAACATTTTAATCTCAAAAAAATTTATTTGATTTATAAGTCCGACGTTTCGGCCAATTATGCCATCCTCAGGGACAATCTTAATACAATTTTAGAGCTAAATAATTTAAAGACAACTTCATGCAGGCTATTCGGTCCAAGTCAATCCAATAAATTACCCTAATTAGTCAATTTTCTCATTAAAATAAAAATAATTTATCACAGTCACCTTCTTTGTTAATTTTTTTTTTTAAATTATTTATTTATTGTAATTTACAACTGTACAAAATAATACAATAGGTAAATATGTAGTATGTTTCATATACACTTGAAAATCTTGGGAAGGAACCACTCATTGGTGGTACTTCAAACATTAATTTAAACTAGAAGGTCTCGTGGCCATCTTCTTTTCAGACGCCCCGGAGGATTATCAGCGATTGTTAAGGATGAAAGATTAAGAATTAATGGGTTAGGATGGTTAAGGAGTTTGGAATAAAAAGACGCATATCTGGTTTGGGTGAAATCTGCAACGAATGGGATGTTATGGTCTTTATGAATGAGTTTATTTGTGACGTAATAAGGAGCATCAAGGATTTTAGGTAGGATTTTGGATAGTAACGATTGGATGCGGGAATAATTTGATGGTTTGGTGGAGCCCCAGAGCTCAATTCCATATGTCCATGTTAAAAATTTAAATTTCTAATTTGTACTTTTGTATAAATTTAAATTTTTATCAAAGATGATGACTGTGATAAATAATTTTTATTTTAATGTGAAAATTGACTAATTAGGGTAATTTGTTGGCTTGACCTGGGCAGAATAGTCTGCATGAAGTAGTTTTTTAAATGATTTAGTTCTAAAATTGTATTAAGATTGTCCCTGATTTGCCGAAACGTCTTATAAATATTTATAAAACTTATAAATAGAATAAAAATCTTTTTGAGACTGAAATGGATAAAATTTTATTGATTTAAACAATATTGACCAGTCTCATGAAAGTGTTAAGATTATAAATAAAGTAAGATGCATTGCATTTTTTAAATCACCTCGATACAAATTATAAATGAGTTGGAAAATTATGTGTACATTTGAGTGCTTTAG
Source organism: Halyomorpha halys (assembly GCF_000696795.3). Lineage (NCBI taxonomy): Eukaryota > Metazoa > Arthropoda > Insecta > Hemiptera > Pentatomidae > Halyomorpha > Halyomorpha halys. Next base: position 68,991 of record NW_027110801.1, on the reverse strand, counting down.
TTCTGTTCGCTGAATAAAATAAATGTACTAAACATTGAAGGGGATAACTTAACGTAACAATGTAACCTGTGTATTGTTCTTCCTGTTGTTCTTTACTTTAAATTGAGGTTCTTACAAACAAATAAGAAGAGGATCGTTTGGAGAACTAAGAACTGTAGAGATATTTCCAGCGACCCCATGAAGTTCTGAGAATAGAACGGAAATCTGGAAGCGATGCTCAACTGGTGAAATATCCTACCGGACCCATCTAAGGGTCTTCGTACATAATTAAGTACTCAAACTTATAGTGCTTAGAGGAGAAAAAAGTCTGACATTTCACCCCAATTTTTGATTACTTTAATGAAAACTATTTATAATAACTACTCAAAATGAGTCTGCCATTTATAGCCAGGGGAAATAAAAATGGCAGCTGTTTGAAAACATTAAAAAAAAAATTGATTTTTCATTCGGAGCACCATATCTTTAAAATTCTCAACATTACTAGAAAACTTAACCAATATTTCGTGGCACTTTTTATGTCCAAAATGAACCGTATTGAGGGAAAATAACTCTAAAGTTTGGCTTTGGTGATGAAACGTATCAAAACCTTGAGCGTTTTTCAAGTATCAACAGATTATTTTGAATGGGCAAATAGAAGACCAGCAAGATGAGATTAGCTTCTTATTTTCAGTATAATAATGCTTGAATTCGTTTTAAAATACATGTGGAAAAAATTCTACAAAGGAATTCCTTTGGTGATTGTGTCAATCATAATTCATTTAAAAAAAAAGTCAGACATTTCTCCCCAATTTTTGATTACTTTAATGAAAACTATTTATAATAACTACTCAAAATGAGTCTGCCATTTATAGCCAGGGGAAATAAAAAATGGCAGCTGTTTGAAAACATTAAAAAAAAAATTGATTTTTCATTCGGAGCACCATATCTTCAAAATTCTCAACATTACTAGAAAACCTAATTGAACATCATTTAAAGTAGAGTAAATTTACTAAAATATGAGCTATGATAGAATTATTTACGTTCAATAGCTCACGAGATATAGTTTTTTAAAAAGCAACTTTTCATAAAAAATAATCTGAAATCATCTGTAGTTAGTGAATTTATCTTGGGAAACCTATATTTCAGGAACCTTTCGACGTACAGATGTCTATTAGCAGTCAAATTAAAGCTTGTTTAGTATGCCATAAAGTAGTTTTTGAGGTTTATCATCATAAGAGTAGTAGTTTTCATGATATTTGAAAAAATAAATTCACAAAGCGTTGATTTATTGTTGTTTGGACAATATTTATGATTTATGAAAGAGTTATCTCGGGAATCATTAGACGTACAGATGTCCGCCAACACTCAAAATAAAGCTAGTTTATAGTAAACGTACTATAAAGTAGTTTATGACGTTTATCTTCGTAGGGGTAGTAGCTTTTATGATATACCTTAATATTTTATGATATTTTTTCTAAACAAGAATAATACCTCACACGCTTATTATTAATGTTACATTGTAACAGTAATTATAATGAGGATATATTTATTAACAGTGATCACATTTCTTTCTTACATATTACATATATATTACAACATAAGTTTCCCTGTATACTCTCGATAGTATAGTATGAATAGTAAACCTTATTTTTGGCTACATTTTATTTGATATATTATTTTAATATTATTTTATCATTATGTTATTTTATTTATTTATTTTTCATACAGATAGTCTGATTATGTTCATCTTGTCTATTCTTTTGTTTGTGTATATT
>NW_027110801.1:50388-67117 GCF_000696795.3 Halyomorpha halys | reverse complement strand
TTTATTTTAGTATGTATGAGATCATTCATCAATATTACCTATTGCCCACAACTGTGTGGCAGATTGTAATATCTATCAATAAATAAATCTATCAAAAAAAAAAAAAATTGTATTTGATAATACTTTATTTATTCCTGAAAGAAGTTTAATAATATCATGATATTAATTAAAACGTACTGTTTTACTTTAAATTTTTATTTTATATTCCACTAATTCCTGTCGTCAAATAGTATGTCATAAGCCGTAAATTGTCGTACACAAAAAATGAATATTTTTGTCACACTATGCCAAAAACTAAGGTATACATGATTTTACGTCTTTCTTTTCATTTTTCATCTATAAATACTAAATGGTGGATCCTAATGAAAAAGTGAATTGATTTAATTAATTAAATAATTTAAAATTATGTTTCGAATGAATACCATAACGTAATCATTCATTAAAATGGTAGGGTAGTTAATTATCTGTTTTGGCTGCAAATTTACTTTATATAACTTCAAATCAGCAATAGAGGCCCAAGAAACAAACTTAGTTTAGGATCATCAGGAAAGCGTTTACGTGTTAGGTTTCGATTATATAGTAATATCCCTCAATTTTGAGTTTAATTGAAACCTTTATTGTTTTTTTGACTTATGACGATTTACGACATACTACTTTACAGAAAGGAAGTAGGGTAGCTTAGTTAATAAGACGCTCCCGAGTCCGGGATCGAATCCAACTGTAGTAAATAATTGTTTATTCTGTTACACTAGTCATGAAGTGTGTATATAGATACTATAGATAGTAGCTTCGTTACTATCTTCATACATTAGTCGAATAACTTCCAGTTATTCGTTATGTAACATTTTTTATTTTTAATGACTGGTCATTTCTGATATACAATGAAGGGGGAGGTATCTATAAGTAACCAACCTATCCTAACCATGGTGTTGGTGGTTGTTGTGAGTTGTGTAAGGTTTACTATTTATACTATACTATAGAGAGTATACAGGTAAAGATATGTTGTAATATAAATGTAATATGTAAGAAAGAAATGTGATCATTGTTAATAAATATATCCTCACTATAATTAATGTTATAATGTAACAATAATAATAATAGTGTGACGTTATACTCTTGTTTAGAAAAAGTTGTATTTTCATTTGGTCGTTTGAGGGGAACGGAAAAATATACACTTCCATGGTCTTATATCTATTCAATAAGTTCTTATTGGTTGATAATTCTTTTCCTCTCGGGGTCTGTTATGTCATAACTTTTTTTAATTTATTCATTGAAATTTACAACTTTATTTACATTAAAATACGTATAGTAAATGTGATTACAATGATATGATGCAGTGGTGTAGAAAAACTACTTATTGGTAGAACTATAATAATATTTATATATAGGAAGATGGTCAGGGTTGCGGTCACAAGTGAAACGAAAATAGTTTACAAATATTTTATTTACATAAAATAAAATAGTTGTAAACTATTTTAGTTCCACTTTTGACCGCAACCCTGACCATCTTCCTATATATCAATTTTTACGGTCAACTATATATACATATATACAATATAATAATATTTCTACATTAGAAGGTCTCGTGGCCATCTTCTTTTCAGGCCCCTCGGAAGATTGTCAGGAATGAAAGAAGAAGCAAGGTTAGAAACTAGTGGGTTTGTGTAGTTAGAGGGTTTATAATGGAAGAATTAATATCTGGTTCGGGCTAGATCGGTTACATATGGAACATTTAAGGTCTTTGTGGATTTTTTATTTGTGACAATGTAAGGAGCTTTGAGGATTTCATGAAGGATTTCGGATTAGAAGGATTGGATACGAGGGGAATTAGAAGGTTTAGTGGAGCCCCATAGCTCGACTACAGATGTCAAGGGCCGTTCGTAGCCGTGACAATCCGCCAACTTTGATTGACTCGTGACCCCCTCACCATGATTAGAATAGGATGGTAACCTGTAGATACCCGGTATGTCAGAAAAGATCATGAAGGTCATAAAAAAAAGAAACTTCGTATGTCCTATTTATAGTCCTGTCAGTCTTTTGTTATGGATTGAAAGTTTAGACCGTTTACCTAATAAGTATTGAAATAGTCTGATGTGTTATAAATAAAATTTAATAATTACTAGGTTGTACACATAATTTATTGTTGTTGGCAATTATGAATATTTATATACTCTCAGTAAGCCTAAATTAACGTAATTATTTTGGAGTTTTTCTTTTTGGTGAGTTTTTCTTGAGTGGAAGCTTTTGATAAATGGTAATTCAGTTTAATCAGCTTCACGCATCAACCTTTGAATAATTTTTTTTTCTGATTTACAGAAATTATTTTTATTCCGGAATTAGCTTCATCTCTGCTAATTCCGGAATAAAAATAATTTCTGTAAATCAGAAAAAAAAATTATTCAAAGGTTGATGCGTGAAGCTGATTAAGCTGAAAGGTAAATGCCTTGACGTGTATGTCGGTTGGGTTCCCGGCTACTTCAAGTTATTTGGCCGGCTCACAACGACTGTTTTATTTTGCTCAGTAATCTGTGATCTAAATGAAGGGCGGAGAGCTTGCCAGCAGAGTTTGGTATTTACACTGAAGGCAGATATAGCTTGCTAATTGACTAGTAGATTGGGGGGTCTCATCTGAGGTCACCTTATTAGCTAGTATTCCAAACTTAACCAATATTTCGTGGCACTTTTTATGTCCAAAATGAACCGTATTGAGGAAAAATAACTTTAAAGTTCGGCTTTGGTGATGAAACGTATCAAAACCTTGAGCGTTTTTCAAGTATCAACAGATTATTTTGAATGGGCAAATAGAGGACCAGCAAGATGAGATTAGCTTCTTATTTTCAGTATAATAATGCTTGAATTCGTTTTAAAATACATGTGGAAAAAATTCTACAAAAGAATTCCTTTGGTAATTGTGTCAATCATAATTCATTTAAAATAGCCAGCCTTCAATAAATATTTAATAAATGACGATAAAATAGGAAATTCTTCCTTAACAAACCCTCGAAATTTCATGCGTCAATAATTTTACAATACAGTCTGAATTCCGATTTAGTCTATGTATCCCGCAGCTTGCTACGAATTTACTCGAAAACGAAAACTGCTGATTAATTTTTTTTCCTTTATTTTGTTGTATTAAACTCTGTCTTATACATTTCAATATTGGCAATTGAGATAAGAGAACACATTCTAACTATATTTACAGAGATATATAAATTAAATGATAATACAACAATAAACAAAAAAATAAATAAACAAAAATGAAACAAAATTAAACTTAAAGTAAAATAACATCTTAAACACATTCATTCCTATATACAATATTTATATTCACCCTGGGGAATGATGTGATTAATAATCATTAAGAATGGGGAGGAGTCTCGGAGAATGGGATTTGGAGTAGGTGAAGTAATGAGGAGCTGATGGAACTGTTTAAGGAACCCAACATCGTTAATAGTGAAAAGAGCTTGAATAAGATGGATAGGACATGTAAAGAGAATGCCCGATCAAAGGTTACCCAAGAAGATGATAACGAAAAAGAGGACGTACCCGGATCAGATGGCTGGACGATCTGAAGGAGGATCTAAGGTGGTAGAATGTTTTATGATGTAGGGAGAAAGCAAGAGATCGCGGAGATTGGTTGGCTGTGTTGGAGGAGGCCCTGGTTCTGCCAGAATAATAATAATAGAGACAAGAGAGAACATTCTCACTATATTTACTGAGATATATAATTTAAATGATAACAAAACAATAAACAAAAAAATGAAACAATTAAACTTAAAGTAATATAGTATTTTAGCACATTTATTCCAGTATAAAATATTGAAATTCAGCCAGGGGGACTGGTTGTGTTGTGACTTGGTTGTGGAACAACCAAGTTTTTACTCTCACTTGTGAAGAAAAATGCAGAACTCCGGGATATCCAGGAGCCTTTCTCACTCAACAGCATCACTGGTATTGAAAGCCAGTGGAGGCTTGAGGGGTGAATCTGTCCTTTGCCAGAACTCTAATATAAATATTTACAATAAGTCTCTGGGCTACTTGCGTTTCAGCCTTGAGGGAGGATTTGTAGGGACGGGACGGGTGAAGATTATCTCTCTGGGTAGAGATTAGTGTGTCTCTTACGTAATATAGTGAATTTGAACGGAATAAGGTCTGTGAGGTATGGGATATAAAGGTCATGGTGTAGGGTATAGTTGGATACATAATACGGAGTATTGACTATTGTTCGAAGGACTTTGAAATGAAGTGATTAGACTGAAAACGTTAGATGTCAGAACTTGTTAACTCTTCTCCACACCTTTGGTAAGATTAATATCCACTGAATTAGTAATGAAAAATGCATAATCTGCATACATAGATCCTTCAACCCTTTTGCCCTTAAGTAATCACCAGTAAGAATAGTATTCTTACTACAAAATTGAGAACTATTAGCCAAGACTACATGAATTCGAACTAAACAAGACATGAATGGACTCGAATGCACAGGCATGATTCAACACTGAAGCAATTTATGGAGGCACTGTAATATGTTTTGAATTTCCCTTGTGGAATATCATTGATAAGTCATTTCCTAAAGAGCAATTTCAACTAATTATCGGATGGAGCTGGAGGCTATTGTTGGTGTCAAAATAAAAAGTATTCTTATAGTAAGGGAAAAAAAGCGCCTTAAGGTTTTTGAAAATAAAATATTACGTAAAGTATTCTGGCTGTAAAAGGATGAGTTCACCGGAGAATTAAAATACTAAACAACTCTGAATCGAGGAACTCCTCCCGGTAAATATAATTCATAGCTAGCACTACGGCAAATAAGGTGGGACTTATTAACGAACGGATCCCTAAAATCTTAATAAACACTGAACCAACGTGAAAACGTCCGAGGGATTAACCGAAATCCAGATGGGATAATTGCGTTTAGACTGATTTAGTAGATTTGGGTTGGAGGGGCGAGAGAACTTTGGGTTCGCTAAACCTTTATTTTTATTATTAAATAAAGAGAATACGAAAGTATTCTTGAAGCACGCTCAGAAAAATCCTCTTAGCAGTCCTCTAAACCCTTCCCATAGAGCAAACATAAAAGAACAAGTCGCCATATTTATGCTTCGGGCTAACCTCAATCTACCTAATGGCCATTTTTACAAATAATTTAAAAATGGAAACAGTCTCATGTGTAATTGTAGTAGAGGTGAACTTACAGATGAGCACGACCTTCAGAGAAGTATCCTTGAAGAATCTAAAAGGCAGACTTGGTCCGAATAAAATGGACTGGAAACCAAACAGAGACACTGGAGGGCCTCAGGAGAACCACTGTCTTTCCAGTTTTATCACTGAGCAAGACTATTTAGAGCTGAAGGAATGAAGAAGAAGAAGAAACCGATAGAAACCGTAAAAATATTTTTAAGACAGTAGGAATCCGCGTGATTGATAAATCGGATGATCGGGATAAAAAAATGCAATATTTTATATCAACTGTTTAATTATTATTTTTTTGTTTAATGTGTAATCTTTACTAGTTATAATCGGTTAAATTTCGTGTACCATATTTAATTATACACGAAATTTATAATTTAAAATCTATCCATGCGAACAGTTGCAGTATTTAATTCACCAAATGATTGATAAATGAAAAGTAAAGTAGTGAAATACTGCACATGTACAAAAAAAAAAAAAATAAAATAAAAATATCTACTTTTGAAAGTTAATAGTTTTAAATCTATGACAGCATCAGCATCTTTATTTCAACGTCATGGATTCAAATTTCAAAATAGAAATTAAAAAAAAAATCATATTGACATTTTCAGACAATCTACAATTTTTTTGTTGTATCATACAATTTAATACATTTAATTAATTAATTACTTAATACATTTAATCATCATAGATTTAAGAAAAAAATTAAATTTTTATTTGGTGTTTTAAAGGCTAGAAAGGTAAACAGTATTTTGAAATATTTAAAAGAAACTTGTACTCAAATTTCACGATCCTTCTGTTTCAGAATATCAACTACCATAAAAGCAATAATTAAAGAAAATAAAATATAATTATTTGAAGAGAGAAGAAAGTAGTGAAAACAATTTTAATACTTCAATATTAATTACTGTAATGAAGTAAATTATACAATTAACCCTCGAATGAAGACGGGTGAGGAATGAAGTTCGAACCATCAATGCCAAATTAGTTGGCAGGATACCACGAAGGTAGACCTGAAATCAGATAGATAGCCAGGATAAAAACTTAACTTCATCCAGAGGATCGGGCAAATGGCATCATCTTCAGATATTGAAGTTCATACTTCATACTTCAGATATTAAACTTAATTTAAAAGTTCATGCAAGGTGCCTACGAGACGAACGATCTTCTATTGACCGTGTATGGTCTTAAATCAAACTGATGGTTATAAAACTAATGCTCTATAGTCGCTAACAGATGGATTGGTGACTGACAATTTCTTTTCAAAATGTCAGAGTTTTTTTCAGAATAAAAAACCGGTTACTTAAAAATAGGTTACAATATTTATTTCCGGAAATTAACTTAAAAAAATAGATTAATTCAATGTTGTTTAGTAGGAGATAATAGAGCATATTTATATGAATTTATAAAATTAATGGCGTTTCATTGAGTTCATTGATGCGCACCATTAAGAATAATAATTACAGAACAGTAATTTTGAATAAGAATAATAACCTAACAATAATTAATTATATTTAATTTTGAAAATGTAATTTTTTTAAAAAGATTTTGTTTGAATTTTATATCGTCAATTACTAATTTATTAATTTATCATATCGATGTTAGTACCTAAAACGTATTTATTTTTGTTATTGTATTTTTTTTTTTGTTATATGTACATAGTTTTGTTATGTTCATTTTTTCCTCTTCGAATTATATATATTTTGAGAGAGATCTTATTTATTTTTATGTAAATATGTTTTTTCATTGATTTATTTATTTTATCTTTTAAATTTTAATATGAATGTGATCATTTATCACTATTACCTATTTCCCAACAACGTTGTGGCAGATTGTAATATTTATCAATAAATAAAGTTTTGAATTTAAAAAAAAAATTACCTATACAGAATTTTCTGTTAAATTCGAACTTGAAGTATAAACATAGTTTTTCAAAACGGAACCCAGACCTTACGAGAACCTATTTTTAGATATTATTGTTCCAGGTGAAAACTTAAAAATGATATTGGTCCGTTAAAATAATCGATTAAGATTAAGAGGGAAGTATATGCAATCAGAGCGCATAAAAAAAAATGTCAATAGGTCTGATTGCCGATGGATGTATTCAGATTATCTTTTATGAAATCAACTAGCAATTTCAATTAACAATTTCAATTTTTAATTGGAATTTTATCTGCTTTACAGTTTGGTAAGCTAGGAGTGGAGAGATTACCTGACCACCGTTCCAGATATTTTGGTATGGTGGCAAACTTGAAATGATGGAGATGAAGCATCGACTATCATCTGATTCGACTGCCCATATTTTCAGTCGTTTTCATAAAAGATTCATCTCATTCAGGTGAGTGACTTTACAGAACGTTGATTCTCTTATGCTCTTGGTCATATTGCGTAGGCTTGTTTTGAATCGATATTCTGAAAAAAAACTATGAAATAAATTACTTTAGAACTAAAAAACAATATTAGAAAAAAAAAGAGGTATATAAAAATTAGAAGAGAATCTAATGAATCTAATATTCCAATGAATATCATTCTTTGGTACTTGAATTAATAAAGAATGTATAGAAAAAATTAACACAATAAAAGCCTCATATATATGTGTATGTGTGTGTGTGAAATATGTATTAAACGTCATCTATAACAATATTAGTTTAGTACTTAATACTACAGTAGTATAGCACCTAATAAACAAATAATTTTTTTAAATAAACATATCCTATATTTAACGCTAAAGGTTTAATATATTTGATATTACAGCGTTATTAACAACTTGAAAATTCAGTCGTATGTTTATTACATTAGTGTTAATCATTTGAAGTATTTTCCAACTCCGAATTATATAACGTTACATATCAATTTTTTTCTAAGTTCCACTTTTTTAATCTCTTATCAAATTCATCAACAAGAGTTGTGTAAGCCATTCCGTTCTCATTACAATTAATTTTTATTAAAAATAATTATTTGATTAATTACTTTTCCTAAAGTTTTGGATACCTCAAGATTTGACTTACACCAGTTTAGCTTTTGACTCATTTATGGGTGAACTATATCTTAAAAGTCATCTAAAACTATTAGTTTTTAATACACAATTATACTAAACTAATATTTTATTTTTAAATAAATACACGAACGGTTCTGTTATACATTTTTATTTTTACTTTACCTAATAGTCATGTCATATTGTGAATCCAGAAGCAGATTTAACAAATTATTTAGTAGGAAGATATTGTTAATCGTAAGGTCAGAACGGTTTCATTGTGTCAATGCCGATGCATAACTAATACTTTACACGATAAAGAAAAGAGATATTGTAGAATTGACATTTGATTCCTAAGCTAAATGGAAGATTAGAGGTTTGGAATGGCGGGGAACTAATTGTAAGTGGCGTTGGGTAGGAGGGTGCGGACAGGTCTGTGTCCAAAGGGATTACTAAAGCTGGTCTCTCCCCACCCCATCCGATCTCAGCGTTAATCATACGCTATAACAGGGGCGGGTCCAGCAGTTGTTGCTAAGGCGGATGGAGACCCAAGTCCGTTCCACGTCCCGCTATATCTGTAAAAAAAAAAAAAAAAAAAAAACGTGAAGAAATTTGATCGAACTGTCCGGGGTCGAGGAGGATATGAACCCGAAAATTTTAGGTTTTAATTCTGTGAAATGTTTTTTGGGAAATAAAATATTGAGAAATGAACTTTATAGGAGGAATTAGTTTCAAAATACAAAATTACTACTTTACTAATATCACTCTAAAACAAATTTTGTTTCTTTTGGAATTTGGATTATATGGGTATAATTTAACATTTTGAGGGCGACGGAGTGTTAGAGCGTTACCATAGCAACCTAGTATGTGAACCGGCGCTAGTTCGATTTCGTTCCAATATTTTTTTAAAAAAAGGTGAAATATTCACCTCTCCGTTAAAAAAAAAAAATATTCTTTTGTATTTGTCTACTTATTATTAAAATTATAACACCCTCATAGTTTCAATATTACTTTTTCTTTTCCATAACTAAACAACAGTGGCTTCCAACCCCCATAGGTCTGTAGACTAAGCCAGAGATAGAACTGCTCATTCTCCCGACTTGGGTCCATACAGGTAGATGTTGGGAGCTTAATAAATTGTAGAAATAATCTTGCTTAAAATTTCATTTTGAGGCATCATTTAGTCGTTACAAGCTTTTAACTTTAACTGTTAACTAAGTTTTAGAATATTGGGCGGCTAGAAAATTTGATTGTTGCCCCATTGAGCGTTTGGTTCTTCATGGTTCTTGCAATGTTGAGTATGCCGAGCTGAATTGCGAATTTGTCTGTGGTCAATCATCATTAAGAGAGTATTTTTTATTTAATTTTTTCAAAGGATTCTGACTATAAGTCTTCATAATCGATGAATTTATTTATTGAAACATCATCATCAGCCATTTTGTCTCTCTTGGCCGATTTAGATAACTTTAATTATGCCGGATTCTTATGGGAAATATAATTCTAAAACGATTTTGTTAACAGTTGTTTGTGATGTTTGGTGATTTGCACATTTAGTGCACATGAGATAAAAAATGTGCCAAGTATGAATTAGTCTTAGTATCTGCTTTACTATCAGCATTATCCTATTCCCTTGATAATTACAGACGTAAGTGCTCTGGAGAAGTTTAGAAAATCAACAATGCTCTGCAAATATTGACCATAGGCCAGTTTTATAAACCAGCCAAAGTTACAAAAATTATAGAAGAGGGGGGTTAACATGTGACACCCTGTATGATGTCCACTTTTGGCGAAAACGGTTCTTTCATGAATATGTGTTTGCAGAAAGATTTTTAATCATAATTCTGATTATAGTGAAGATTAACCAGGTCGTTATTTAGTGTTAAAGCTTATATTATATGTTGTTTATTTATTGTGCTGTATGATGCTTGTTGATATGAGATTCTGAAGAATCAATTATTCCACATGTATAATTGAAGAAGATTTTAGTTTTAAAACGGTCTAATAAAATGCAGGCTGGTTTTATTTGCTGGTGTACAGATGATCATTGTTCAAGACCTAGTGATTTCATCCTTAATGTGTTTGATTGATACTTCATGATCCTGGATGATTAGTGATAACTACAATAGTAATTTACACGATATAAATAAACGTTAATAATAATTATTAATAGCTGATTTGAACAAAATTTATTTTTGTATATGAAGGTGATGGTCGGAGTGCGGTCAAACAGGAATCAAAAAGTAGTTTTCAAATGTTTATTTGCCGACGTTTCGTTCCAATTTGAAAGACTTCATCAGGGCTGTCGTGTTAAGAGACAACAATAGAATTTTTCCCTTTTTGTTTCTACTGCTGTCTCTCAACACGAAAGCTCTGGCAAAGCCCTGCGAAGCGGGGTGAAATGTCGGAAAATAAATAGTAGAAAACTATTATCTGTTTTCAGATCGTACCCCCAACCATCTTCTTCATATTCAGTTACGGTCTATCATTTTCATATATATTATATGAAATTTCTTTTCTCATGATCTTTAGTGTGCATCTAGCCTTAGCAATTCTGTTATTCTTCGGCGACAATCCATCCCAGAATATAAGCTATTTTTTCATGTAGTACTGCAATCATAAATCCTAAATCAGCCATAAATTCACGAAATACACGTTGGAAAATTTATAACGCTGCATACAATTTTAACATATAAAATTTTGGCGATATAGAAAAAAAACATGTTTAAAACAGAATGAATAGATGTTTACAATGTCAAGTGAGGCAGGCATAATTGACTATCAAATGACTCGGTATTTATGTTGCAGGTGATCCTAAAATAATTTTGCGATAAATTCCATCTGTAAAAACGCCAAGTCAAAATGTGTGAGTCAGGAGCTCCAAATTCAGATATAGTCTAATTTGAGCTGACTAGAAAGCCTAACCGATCCTCAGTCCAAACTCACTGACTCACAGCATTGGGAATCTACTAGAAGGAAGGGGACAAATATAGGTACCGCATTTTCTCTAGCTAGGGTATTTGTGGTGGTTCGTTTCTCAGCCAAACTTTACCTCATCTATTTATGCGATACTGCCAAGGAACGGGTAAACAAAAAAATATTATCATCTCCTCTTTCCCTTCTTATTTTCTCTAAATTTGAGCGAAATTGTATTTTTAAGAACTTAAAAATTGTTCTAATGACCTTTGGTATAATTAATCACGATTATGATCAATAAATAAACCAAACATGACAGAAAGTTGTTACGATGTTATCTCTCATACACAATATTAAATATTTAAAAAGGATTTTAGATTTCAGAAGTATTGACAAATCTAAAATATAATTGTGGAAAAAAAAGACTGATACAAATAACGACTTCAATAACATTATTCAAGTAATGATCCCATGAAAATATGATTTTAAAATCGTAAATAATAATAGGGGTGTCCATGCTCTTTAGTTTAACATTTGAAAGTGTGTTAAGAGAAGAAATAATTCCATCTTTTAGCATGTTAAAATGATATAACATTTAACATGGTTGTGAGTCTGAGTCTGCAACAGACCAGCTGAGCTCTATACCATTTTGTCTCCTGTGTTTAGTTTTTGTTGTTTTGGAAGTTTTTAAACTCTAATAAAGTAGTGAATAAAAATGATAATAAAGTAGTTGATAAAAAAAAAAAAAAAAATAGAGGAAACAAGGAAAAACTGAGTTAGTGAAAAGATAACGTGATGAAGCTGTTGGAGATTGTATTATACTCCTCCACGCTTCTGCTTCATTGTTGCCTACTACTGTTCACCTGTTTGCTTTGAACAGGTAGGTTGTCTTGACTTGTTCTTTGCTCATTTATTATCATTTTATATCTTTATTATTACTTATTTATGTATAATTATTATTTTTTCATGACGTTTATTTAATCTATATTTTTTTTTCCTTCCCCGTATTGTTTTTCTTTTATGTACATCTCCTGTATTTTTTTAACTGTATATGTTACGTATTTTTATAACAATTTTTACTCTTGCCATTGTTACTTATTTTTATTCTTATCATTGTATCTTATCTTTGTATTTTTATTCTTATCATTGTATCATTTTGTATCTTTTAAACCCTGATGAAGCCCTACAAAATGGGGCGAAACGTCGGAAAATAAATAGTTGTAAACTATTTTTGTTTCTCCTTTGACCGCAACCCTGACCATCTTACTATATATCAATTTTTACGGTCAACTATATATACATATATACTTTTTACTTTTAACACATCATTACTACCCCTAATGACTCACTTCATAAGGAGGTAGCCGAATGCTTCTCTCAATTTAAACCGAAGATAAAATTACTAATAACATGTTTTAAATACAGGGTGGGTATTTTTTAACTTTTTTTCATTCTGTCCAGACCTCTGGACAAGATGGACGTAATTAGAGAAAATGGATGAAAGAGCAATATTATTAGTATAGGATACTTGTTTACAAAATGGGAGACCACAAGGGGGTGAGGTGAGTAAATTCTTCAGAAATCATCAAGTAGCTGAAGGATACTTGTCTTCAATAGACTCTTCTCGCGTACGTCCAATGCCGGAATATATTCATAATAAATAATGATTTTTTCAGTAAAATAGCTGAGAACCTCGGAAGAGGATATTGGATGCCATTTTCAAAGTACAATTAAATGATTTTATCAGCTAGGTTTTATCCCCATTGAAGTAGTTTTATTATTATTGGCACGACAGACCGTATAGGCCCAAGACCTCGCGCGATGTACTTAGGAAATACATCGCGCGTTTCGTAAAGTGGTTTTTCATAGGGTGGGTTCGTCACTCCCAGACCTATTTTTTTGTGAGTGCCACCCATTGGTTAACGGGGCTCACAAATACCGGGGGAGAGGCTGCGAGTGAGTATTGTATAATTATATGCTTGAAAAAACCCCGGATATGACCGGGGACTCGAACTCGCAACGTTGGGTTGGCAGACAGGCGCGTTACCACGCTACTACCGTCACCCCATTGAAATATTTTGACAGGGCTTAATGCGAATTTTTCCAAATCTCACTCTCAAGTACCTAGGCAGAATAATTCAGAACATAGGTTTGATGATGTAGGTAAAACGTATTATAAAACCGATACTGCTATAGGCTATAGAGTGATAATTGTACGACCGGAAATAATTTGCTGAATGAAAAAGTTCTTCCTTTTTTTTTTTTTTTTTACTATGTCCCATACAATTCTTACAATAGCTAAATCAATAATAAACAGTGAAATGATACAGGACTATATCTGAAATACTAGCAACCTATGTTCGATAATTTTTATTTATTCAAACATTTTTGATCTAGGTAGTTAAAGTTTCTTTAAAATAATCAAATAGAGTAATTATTACAATAGTTCTAGCTATTCTAATAGCTTAATTAATAAAAAGAAAGTCATTATAGATTAAAAAATAAATATAAAAGTGTGGGACAATTTTGGGACAACCACATCAAGTGATCTTATTTTAATGACAAATTGACAACCAAAACAATGCAATTCCACTGGCAATACTTCAGGTAGTAGGAGGATAAAAATAAATTACTCGTCAGTGTATAAAACTAATTGTTCATACCAAAAGAACAAATACTTTCCTGAAGTTATAACTGCGAATCGTTAAAAACAAATGTGAGAGTAATAAAGATTGTACTGGAGCGTGATAACATATCTTTTTATGTATCAATATTACGCCAAAATATCGTATAACGAACAGTTGTCTTCCTGGTACTTTCTCAGGAATTTAAGGATACACCTTTTTTTTTTTTCAAACTAAACCTAACAATGGCCGTACGGAAGGCAGCTAATGATACTTCTTGACAGGTTATAGTAATGTTATGATAGTTAGTTATGATAATTGTACAACCGCTGAATGTTTTCATAAAAAAAAGATGTGCAAAGAAATAATATTCTAGGGCCTTACACTAAATATGTGACAAAGAGATTTATAGGCTGTGTAATCTCTGTTTATATAAGAGCATAATATTACATCCAAAATATATGGATATAGATCTGCATCCCCAATATGAAGAAATTGGTAGAGCATGGATTCGTATGGACTTAAGGTAGATCCCAGATCTTTTACCACTAATCGTTCATTTTTTTTTGTAAATCAGTCCATTTCCAGTAACCTTATTTGAGTTAGAAATAATTGATATATTATCCCTATTGAATCTTGGCAAGGCATAGTATATGTAGCAAGAGATATAAAATTGGTAGCAAACCCTCTGAACTGGCCCTCCATTTATTCAGGTCTGTTTCGTCGTAAGCAGAGAAAGAATTTTCTAAACCAGTTCACAGTAGTGAATAAAATACAAAATCTATTGGGACTGGTCAGGGCATAATGCCATTGAATAATACCAGAACTAAATTATTATATGTTGCGCCATTTTCTTAACTATGAGCTATTATTATTGTTTTTGTTATTCTCTGTAAATGTTTACTGTTAACTGAAATCGGTGGGACGATAAACTCTTCAGAGAACTAAAAACACTAATTATTTTATAATAATTTAAATAACCAGTCAAGATATTTTTAGTGGTTTTGTTGTATCGCAATAAATAGTTTTCTTCTAATATTTTGATACGTTTATTGACCACCACCTGGGTTATCTTCCTACAATCTACTTCATACGGTTAACTATCTTCTTCCAATATAAATATATATGAATATATCCAATATAGGAAACTAATTAATAATAGATATAGCCATCAGTGATAGAATTTTAAATATAGAACTAGAGTAATAAATAGTAGAACGATAATTATTAGAAATAGTGTCAAATGTGGTAAAAAAAAAGTAGGTGTAAAGGTTAAACCGACAGGCGAAGTAAATGTGGCAAAGACAAGGGAGGGTAACAAGTAAGAAGGAAATAATATAAAAATAACAGATACAAAGCAAATGATTTTTATCTAGAATCTATTTCATACGGTCAACTATCTTCTTCCAAAATAAAAATAATACATCTAAGAAATAATAATAAATATGTAATTGAAGAATAAAAAAAAAACTAACAATAAAGAAATTAATTCTATAATACTAATAAAAATAAATAAATTCAGGGTTCTCTATGATACCTATGACCTCTAGTCTGGGCTTCTGTCTTCGAGATGAAGTTTCCTACGTTGCAAGCCATTGCATATTTAAATTCAGAGTAACTGGACTTTTAATTTTTATATTTATAAATTCATCTATTGATTGCAATTGTAGTACACGATGCTATTGACTATTTCTTAGGAACCGAGTGACATCTAGTGTGATCTAAGGACCTTGTTTTGAAATTACTGTAATTTAAAGCAATATTTGTTGTTGGCAAGCGCCCTATTGCATTTTGTGCCCCTAGGGTGTAGCCTCATGGTAAATCCAATCTTTAATATTATTTCATCTACGCCTTTGAGGTTTTGTTACTTCTTGCTCATGACGACCGCTCATCCATTCTCACCAGGTTTTAAGGGAGGGTAAATTGATAATTTCTTTTACACGAAAATAGTGGAGTAGACTCCACCTCACAATAGAACTGGTTTCAGCGAGAAGTCCATATTTGAGATTCGACAGCCGAATGGGTTGGGACGTCACCTCAGCAACCTTGCGTCTGCAGCAATTCAATTCTGGCCTACGCGGTGGTCGTCCCACGGAGGTAAAACTCGATCTTCCTACTCTTGTTAGATTAGGTTGGTTACCTATAGGATACCCCTTCCCCTTTCCTCCGTATATCAGAAACGATCAGATAAGTCCAAAATGGTCAAAATAATCATAAACGGGTGTTTTGAATAAATACACATCGCTATATATCTTTGTATGATTATGTACTGATAATATGATTATTTTCTACAATACTAATTGAAATGTTAGTATCAATTCATACATTATCTGAAAGCTCCATTATCCCGTTAGAGGTATTGCAAATCTTTTTGTCTTTTTTATTAATTCTATTTAGGTCGAAAGCCATTCTTTTAATAATTTTGGCTTCAAGTAACATCTAATTATAGCCAGGGGTCGAGTTGTTTCTGCAAAAGAAGGGAGTATCATTTATTTGTCTGTTTGTTAAGTTATTAATTTTGTGACCTTGGAAAATGTGCCCAAGGTTTTAGCCACCATATTTTGTCTTCGTTCCATTTCAGGACTTGTCTCCGTTGCCGTTTCTCAGCCTACTTGTGTCATTAAAGTAAATGGCCTCGAGTTGTTAAAAAAATTAATGGCCTCGAGTTGTTAAAAAAATTATCAATTAAATGTTAATATAATAAACATTTTTAAGGTAACTGGTGATATAGAATTATCTCAAACTGATTTCACAGTCTTCTATATTACCGCTCGATCTTAAAATCTTATAATCATTACAATAAAGCTTTACAGTGTGAGCTCGTCCACATAAAATACATTTTAAAGAAACATATTATACTAGCTATTGAATTACCCCGCCTATTTAATAGGGAAATGGCGGCAGAAAGGGTTGGGGGCGTAGGTCCCAGAGCGCTCGGTTCGGAACGTTGCGGGTTCGATACCCATCTGGGGTAGTTAATCTCTCTCTCTCTCTCTCTCTCTCTCTCTCTCTCTCTCTCTCTCTCTCTCTC
>NW_027110801.1:44890-50047 GCF_000696795.3 Halyomorpha halys | reverse complement strand
CTCCCTCTCTCTCTCTCTCTCCCCAGCTTTTACCTCCTAGGATGAAGTTGGTGCAGTCCTATAAGCCCTGAAACAAAAGTTTCCTTCTTTTTGTTAGCAATTTAAGGTCTGAATAACTGAGATGTCACTTAGTTGGTTGCGCATATAGATCAAAACATGTTTCAGCATTAACTCTGTTCTGCCTGAACGTATGGATAAGATGGGTATCCTGTTACTGATCGATGATAAACAATTAGTTTAATAAATTTCTCTCGGATATATTAATGCAATTAGCCGTCATTATATGTAGGAATATTTTCTATCCGATCAAGAGAGTCATTTATTTTAATACTCACGTGCATTTTTTTTGACCCGGCTGATTTAGGGTGTAACTATTTTTAAGCAATGAACCATGGAGTGTCTCATGAGATCGCCCTTGACACAGAGCTGGGCTATGATTCCTTCCTATTATTATATTACGGCTTGCTGATATGGAATAAGCGAGCACTGAAATGTCTTGCCTGGCCCGTCGCCAAACAGCTGGAAGGGTTTGGTACGGCTTGTCTATTCTTAAACATTTATTTCTGCAATACGACCGACGCCAGCCGCCCTCAAGTCTAGTAGTATCACTCGTTTGTTAAAGAACAATTTTTTTTTCCTCCTGTAACTATTATAAGCTTTATCGTGATTTGGAAGTTATTTAGATCCTGCTGTACAATAACGAAAATTATGTATTCTGAAAATTCTCGAGGACTCACAAACCGATATAATACATGCAGAATGTTGACAAAGTGGTCTCATAAAATATCACAGAATAAATTATATGAAAACTATAATCCACATGTTGTTAAATTTTTTATGGAATATTGATAATTTAAATATAAAGTACTTTATTAGAAAATTTAAATTTATTAATTTACATCTAGCAAAAAGCAGATGCCGAATCACAGGTGGTAAAGGTGGTCAATGTGATATTTTATAAATTAAGCTATTGAAATAAGGATTAATAAAAAAAATAAAGAAATACAAAGAATGATTAACGAAATAAAAATGAGGTTTTAACCGTCGTAATGCAGTTATTACAATTATATTTATTGGGTCTATTGTATTTAATTCCATTGTCACAGCCCGCGGTAGGGTAATGCATATAAGTGATTTCAAACCCCTAAAGTATTGCCACTATCCTATCCAATAAAACGATATTGGATAACAGTAAGTGCTTTAATGAGGATAAAGAATATTCCTTATCAGAAACATAGTAAAAATTATTTTTGTCTCTTAGCTAACAAGCCTTACCCTGGTTACTGAAAGTCTAATTAAGCCATTTATTAAAATCGTATCCTTTCACCGATTGTACTAAATGATTTCTGTCCAACTGGCGCCATGAAGCGCTCCCTACACGGAGACCCACGCGGGGGACTAGAGTGATCCTTAGTAGTTTTAGTGGTATAACTGAACTAAAAAATATTTGAGTAGGGACTTCAAACCAATGTCCCTCTACAATCAGCCTGGGGGAGGAATTGCAAAAAAAAAATTATAAAAAAATAATTTAGAAATTACAATTAGATTCAAATCAATGCCTTTATATATATTTTTTTGTTCATTTACCAGTAAATATTTTCTTTATAATTTTAAATAATAACAAGATAAATATAGTAAACCAATGTATAAATGATCTCAGTCGTTACTAAGATAAAACTACTGCAGGAATAAAAATATAATTACTAGAAGTACAGAGTTCATATTACGGAATCATATATCTGTATTTAATTAATAATGAAAAAGATTTAATACTGTGTATTTTGCGGCAACACTATAGGATAAAAAATAAAAACGAAATGGAGAGGGATTACAAATTTAGGATTAATGCAAATGGTAGAGGTTTTGTGAATTTGGCTCAATGATCGCAACGTTGAATGAGTTTGATTATCGGCACCTTGAGGATTGTTACCGAGCCAAAAGCGACTAGTGTGTACTGAGACGCTTGCTACACTCACATTCAAAATTGTAAGTAAAAAAGTTACCGATCGTTATGTAAAAACGAATTTCCCGTGGTGAATATTGTAGATACTACTCCCACCATGGTTAGATTAGTTTCAATTTGGTTAGATCCCACCATTATACAGGTCGACAACCAAAAATTTGATTTTGGTTGTTTTTTGTATAAATATGTTTAAGAAAACGAGTAAATAGGTTTAAAAAAAATATATATATAAAATATCCCTGACCTAATTACCATCGAGGTGATGGTGTATGATCCACAGGGAGTCCAGAATAATAATTTTGGCCAAGTCATATCTTCAATGCTAACAGCTAGGTCTTCTAACAAGATCTTCGTTCTATTCAGAACTGTTCCTGTAGAACCAAACCAGAGGCTTCTCACGATGAATTCTCTCCCTCCGTAGGTCTTGTAGAATTTTTCTTTTAGGAAAGAGAGAGTTTGATCATGTTCATCTTGTTTATTCTTTTGTTGTACATATTTTCAGAGAGTTGTTTTTTTTTTATTTATTTATTTTTTAAATATTTTTTATTTTTATTTTAGTATGTATAAGATTATTCATCACCATTGCCCACAACTGTGTGGCAGATTGTAATATCTATCAATAAAAAAAAAAAAAAAAAAATACGCTTTTCGTAAATTTCCATATTTTCCCTTTCCTCTCCACCCGCCTTATCGGAATCGTTATTCTTAAATCGCAATGTTGAATCCAAGACTAACCTTGTACAACCGGTCTTATGGAATGCTACTATAACTGCATATCTCACGAATCCATAAGCGTCAACGCAGGTGAAATCGTTTTACCTAAGAAGCTTCAATAAATTAAATAAAATTTTTAAAAGTTTCAAATTCAAATACGAGGTGGCTTTGGATTTGGTATATATTGAATGAAAATAGATATGAATTTGAAGGATGTCTGTTTAGGACATTACATAGTTCCTTTGACTGGAAATATTTTCCAATATCTTCGACCCTTATTCTGTCTGCATGTTTAGACCAATATTCTCGGTTTCAATTTTTCAGTTGATGAAGAATGGTAATAGCAGCAGTGTTTCCATGGTTTAGTCATGTCTTCATCTTTTAGGAAGTGTTTCTTCTAATACGAAGGAGCCCCTCCATAATATAAGCACTACTAATCACTTGTGGCCAGTAATGAAACCTTACCTCCCCTATCGACCTACGTGGAGAGCGGATAGACTAGAGTGAATGAGAACACCATTTTTTCTGTCAAAATCATTTTCTTTCCTTTCGTTGAATTTCTGAACCCATCATGTCTGAGTAGAGCTCAAGAAGAGGTTCCTCGGCAGTAGCGGATAGGGTTGGGGAGGAAGAGGATAACCTTAGTGACACATACCTGACGAAGTTCACCTCTAATTTCTTTTACTATTTTCTTCTTGAATTTCATTATTTCATATTCAACCTTCATCTTCATTATTACCACATCACTACAATTTCCACAGACCCCAAATCGAAATTTATTTGATACACACAGTCTAATCAGAAATGTTTTATTTTGGTCACCTCTTACAATTATGTAAATTATTCAATATATTATTTTTTCTTTCAATTCATGACAATCCCTTTTAATTGATTTTCAAATACAGTCCACTCTTTACGAACCCAACCGGCATTATAAGGTGGAGTAACTCCCTAAGTTGAAGGCGCACTTCATACAGGAAGGACACAGTAGTTGTAACGGAAACTGTAAACCTGTAATTTTGGCGAAATAGATGCATCGTACTCCTTCACTATTGTTACGGATATTTAAGCGTCCATGATGACAGATGAAATAATCCGCACGAGACGAATTCTGTCTATATCCTAATTCACATTCATGCAAGAAGATATTTCATTTATATTGATTTACATATAAATCTTGAAAAATGAAAAAAAAAGATACTGAAACGAGGTAACTGGCCGCGACGACCTTCGTCAATGCCACGTCCAGTTAGGACTTATTTAACTTGGCTATATTGGTACTGAAGGCTGTCAGCATGTAATGGGATCATACCGTGACTTCAGAAGTCGTCATCTTGGGTATTTTTTCTTTTAAACAAAAGCTTACTGCCAATAGCAATATTTCATGAAAACATTTATTTATACCTTCGTTTAAATGTATATATGTATGTATGACAAATACCTTAACTTAGGTGAGATTGTTTTGACCCCTAATTTGTTTTCTTGGGGTGGAGTGAGGCACATTCGCACACCTCTTACTACGAAACAAGAACAGCTTAATTTAATTTTGACTCCTTTTTTTTTTTAATACAAAATTGTTTTTCTTGTTCCAATTCAACCTTTTTTTTTTTTAAATAATTTATTTATTGTTATTTACAACTGTATACATATATACACATCAAGTAAATTTACTGTAAGTGATATTATGACATGATAAAAACGAGTGGAGAATCTACCCATTGATAGAACTCCAAAAACATTTCTAAAGGAGAAGATCTCGAGGCCATCTTCTTTTTAGACGCCTAGGAGGATTATTAGGTAGTGAAGGAGAGGCCAGGTTAGAAACGAGTTGGTTTGTGTGGTTGGGAAGTTTATCATGGAAGGATTGGTATCTGGTTCTGGCCAAATCGGCAACTTATGGGACATTGAGTTCCTGATGGATGATTTGATTTGTGACAAAGTAAGGATTTTGGACTGTAAAGATTGGATTCGGGAGGAATTCGATGGTTTAGTGGAGCCCCATAGCTCAACTCCGTATCTCCAGATAGGCCTTATAACAGTCATGTAGATCAGTCTTTTGCAATGGATTGGAAGTTTGGACCGTTTGTCTAGTAGATGTTGTAATAGTCGGAATCCAAGGCAACCTTTAAAGAAAACCTCTGCATTCCCACTTTTTATGGAACTTTTTTTTTTTGTTTTTTTTAAAAAATAATTTGCTGCATTCTATAACAAAAGTTCATCGGCCGTTTTTTCTAACATATTGCAAACAATACTGATATATACTTTATAAGCTAATTAAGTCTGATTATGTTCACTTGTCTATTATTTTGTTTGTATATATTTTAAGAGAGTTTTTTTTAATTTTATTTTATTTAATTTTTTTTTTTTAATTTTTTTTTTTACTTATTTATTTTATTTTTTTTTATTTTAGTATGTATGAGATCATTCATCAATATTACCTATTGCCCACAACTGTGTGGCAGATTGTAATATCTATCAAT
>NW_027110801.1:10483-44840 GCF_000696795.3 Halyomorpha halys | reverse complement strand
TTTATTTTAGTATGTATGAGATCATTCATCAATATTACCTATTGCCCACAACTGTGTGGCAGATTGTAATATCTATCAATAAATAAATCTATCAATAAAAAAAATATAAGCTAATAATAATTAACAGTGAAATCATACCGTTCTATATCTGAAATACTTGTGACCTACATTTGAGAATTTTTATTTATTCAAATATTTTTGAAGTTAGTTTCTATATATATATAGTTTAAATATAGGACTTATTACAATAATTATAGCTATTGTAATAGCTCAATTAATAAAAAGAAAGTGATTATAAATTAAAACATAACTATAAAAGTGTGGCACTATCCCACCACATTAACTCAACTTATTTTAGTGATAATTTGATAATAAAAAAATGCAACTTTACAGGTAATACTTCATGTAGTAGGAGGATAAAAATAAATAAATTATTAGTGTATAAAACTAATTGCTCATACCACAAGAACTAATAAATTCCTGAGGTTATAACAGTGCATTGTTAAAAAAAAAAATATATGAGAGTAATAAAGATTTTACTGGAACATGATAACATCTGTTTATATGTATCAACATACCGCCAAAATTACATATAACGAACAGTTGGCTTCCTCGTACTTTTTTAGCAATTTGAGAGTGTACGTCTTTATTCAACAAAACCGAACAATGGCCGTATGGAAGGCAGCTAACAAAAAAGTCTCATGCTTAGTAAAAGTCATTTCAGTATTTATATATACATAATTATGTGAAACTGTTTTAAATTTTTAAATCGAATACTGTTGATGTATCGATTGATTTGTCTCTCTATACGATAATAAGTACGTTTATAAAAAATCATGGGGGGGAGGTGGGGAGGAGAGAATTATTTCACAAAAAAGTCCATAAGTAATGGCCTGTATAGCGAGGGTTTTGTTAATTATGCACTTGGTCCATGAAGATATTAAAGGCTTAAAAAGATGCTTTCTTGAGCCAAAATAACATCTGCCGGCCATCATCAATCTCTGGCTTGTTTCCATCACAATCTTATTTGTAGAGAAAACAATTGATCCCAAGTACTCAAAACAAACCGTCTATGCTCTGGAAACTAAATGGATTATTTTGTCGCATTTCTATCCCTCGTGCCAACTACCACCAATTCAGTCATGTCTTCGATTATTGTGAGAACCATTTCTGTAGTGGCTTCAGTAAAAGTCTGGAATCCACTCTTAAGTGAGAGAAAATGTAGATATAATTTGCAAAGGCAAGCAGTTTGAGTGTGTCGTGAATGTTCTTCATTTATTGGATGGTAGAACTTATTACTCAAGGACAAAAACTCGTACTTCAAGGATAAAGTTAAACACGCAAGGCCCACTCATCAACTCATTTTTTGGAGTCACACCTTAGTGAAAACTTTGCTCTTGAAATCTGTTATTTTGATGAGGTGTATCATATTTGGTAGGATTCTATCCTGAACTCTCACAATGCTTCGGATATTTTGAGACTCATGATGCCACCAAAAGCGATCTTAAAATTAAATGCGACGAGTATTAATTTTGAGCAGAATAATATATAATATAGAAGGACAAAATTAATTTGCCAAACAATTAATTCTTCTCCAATAATTTAATTATTTTTGTTATGACTTTAGGAAAGTGGGAAGCAAAAAAAGTTTCTTTTGTTCATTTTGTGAGGATGGTGACTGGGATGGATAAAGATAAGCCTTATATTAAATAAGATAGAGCTAATTTTAAATAAATAAATAAGCGGAAAAAATTTCAGGATTAAAAGATATATTTTTTTAAATGTATTTACTGCTATTTACAACTGTACATTATAATAAACTTAGTAAATTTCATCTCAGTTACAATGGAGTATTACAGGCGTGTAGAGAAACTACCCATTGGTGGCACTCTAATGACGTTTTTCATGAGCAGGTATCGTGGCCATCTTCTTTTCAGGCGCTTCGGAGGATTGTCAGGGATGGAAGAGGAAGCAAGGTTAGGAACTAGTGGGTTTGGGTGGTCAGGGAGTGTGTAATGGAAGGAATGATATCTGGTTCGGGCTAGATCAGTTACGTATGGAACATTAAGGTCTGTATGTATGATTTTATTTTTGACAAAGTAAGGAGTATTGAGGATTTTAGATTATAAGGATTGGATGGCTTATTGGATCCCCAAAGCTCAACTCCGTATGTCCAGATTGGCCTTATTACAGTCATGTAGATCAGTCTTTTGTAATGAATTGGAAGTTTATACCGTTTGTTCATGTCTTTTCAGCCTTGTGTGAGGATTCCAGTTTAGTCGTTTGTCCAGATGTAGTCCAAGGTAGCGGATCTGTTCGACAGGAGTAAGATCAACATTATTAAAGAAGGCTGTAGGGCAGTTGGTAGGTTTACGACGACGGGTAAAGGTGATTGGATTAAAAGATAAGTTAATAAATTAAGAAAACTCAGGTAAACAGTTAAAGAGTATAACTTTAGATCATTGCAAAAAGGCTTACAAGCAAGGGACCTCTTGATCCACCCCTGGATAGTGACTATGAGATCGGGGAGGAAGAACATCAAGATGCTTCTGGTTTTATGAAGATGAGGAAGGTCAGCAAGAGTTGATGACATAGTATTGGCGATAATTGAATGTTTAAAACAAAAGTGGATTGAGTTATTTCAGTATTTGGAATCTTATTGGAAAACGAAGAACATTCTTGGAGATGGGGAAGTCTCAGCTACAGTCCTAATACTGATGAACAATACGGTCAGAAGTACCTAGGATTCGATATTCCTAATAAGAAAACTCTCAAAGAAAGTCAAAGACAAGAACTTGCCGTGTGAATCTGACCAAAGCATTTTAATGGTAGAACGAAAGAGTAATAATTTACTATCCGCTTGCAACAAATTTCTTGTTTCTGATGAATAAAAATAATACCACAAACAATGAAAAATTAAAACTTTGATAAAATATCAATAGAATTAACTCATAGACAAAACATGAAGACAACCAGCTAACACCAAATTTGTTACCAGTAAATCTCTGCTATATATTTTTATGTTCTGCTAGATTTTAAAACTGCAATTGAAGGTGAAATACCTTTTGAGTAGATGGTATTTGATTTGTACTAACATATTTAGAAAGTATGTAGGGTCCATGCTAAGATAGCCGCAAGGGGTGCCAACTACCAGCCATATCAATCCGCTATCCTGAAGGCAGTGCCAGAAGCCGACAATCGACAACCTTACGCTCGCCTTCATTAAAACAAAAATAAATAATGTTCTTTTCTAATTTTTTTTTTGTTTGTGCTAAAGAAAGAAACTGCCTGACCTTTACTCTAGAATGCTCTAATATTAAACTTACGATGTAAACATAACCATCCAGTATTGGAGCCAAAGTAATCATTCAGTAGTATTTCTTTTTTCATATTAAGTTTTATTTCCAAGTACTAAAAAGATTATACATGCAATAAATTGATTATGCATCAAATAGTTTATGATGATAAGGCCGCTGGTTCGTTACCGATATTTCCAGTCACCTAACCAACGAATTGATCCTTTACCTAAAATATGAGATACAACCTTTCAATTCTTGAACTATTCTTCGCTTCAAGAAGGAGGGTGGTCAATTTTCGACCATTTTTCAGTTAAACCCAATTTACAACCAAAAATGATAACTTTTTCAAGTAACGTAAAGCTCCGGCCTTTAATTCCAACACTGCCTGTTAAATAGGAGCACCTCTATTTTAATGGTTTGGATTTAACGGAAACAATGTTACAAGAACAACTGCCTCCTTGGTCTACCTCCTTACAAGAATAAAAAAAAAAAAAAATAAGAGTAAGTTATTAAAAAAGACAAGCAAGTTCAGTGTCATTAATATTTGATAGAAGATTATCCTAAATTTTCAAACATATGTCTTTGAAAACATGAAGGTTGCTGAAGAAACTAAACGTAAAGCCAAGTACTAGGATACGTAACACGGTTTCATCATATATCTTTATTTAATACCAGATAGGCCTGGTGGGCCTTACATGGTTAGTAGAAAAATTATAATTCTTAAGAGAGAAAAAGTTAATAACAAAAACAATGACATTTATAGATCTAATAAAATAAATAATTCTAATGGCGAAAAAAATAAAAAGTTAATTTGAGAAAAGGACGAAGAGAAAAAAAAATATAGAAGAAATGTCAATAACAAAACTGATAAATATAAAATTTATAATAAGATGACCTGCAGCAGCCTGGGTTTCAGTCTTCGGGTTGTGGTTGGGTTTCCCAAGTTGTGGGCTCCTTTAACTGATGGTAACTGGGAGTGGAACTTCATGAACCGTTTTATAATGTAATCCCCTATTGAATCCATTTGTAATTCCTGATGGATGCAATTGGCTATTTCTTGCAAACCAAGGAGCATCCACTGCGATTCTTAGGACTTTATTTTGAAAAGATTGTAATTTTTTCTTTTTCGTACACCGAACACGGTTTGTCTCATAAATCTACTCATATCCAACCGTTTCATCCAATAAGCCCTGGAAGGAGAGAAAAAAAAATAAAACACTATGAAACTGATATATTTTATATCTATAATTCGGAAAATATTATGGATATGATTCTTCCTACAAAACATTTATTTTACAGATTGGATTAGAGGAAACATTTAAAAAACAATTGAAGTTGTTACAGGAAATAAAAGTAAAAAAATGTTTGTTTGAAGTTGCAGCAAGAATTAAACGTAAAGTCGAGTATTAGGACACGTGACAAATGGAGTGGGCGGTTTTTCCTCACCAATTTTGGTCAAAGAAAAAAATCTACCTATATCCAACCGTTTCATCTAATGCAACTTTTTGACTGGATGCAGTTAAAAAAACATTAAACACTATAAAGCTGATTTATTTTATTTTAAAAAACAATTCTGAACTGGAACGCACTTTCTTTAAAAAGTTTTGAATTCGGGTAGTATCGATAGATAGGGAGAAACAAAGCTTCACATGACCCAACAATCCGATTCTTTCTGGTTCAATCTAAACCTTAACGTCCTGTTTCCTGTGGAAAGCTTTCGTTCCGCATTGGTTTGAATCCTCTGTTGTGCTTCAGTATCAACTGGCACATTTTGAAAATTATAATCTTTATTACTCTGGTATTTATGAAAGATTTAATATTATAGACCTAAATTTCTCAAGAGTAACAAGGTTCTCAAAAGTCATGTTCAAATTGGCATAATTTTATTCATGTAGAAGAGCCTTTTGTTATAAATTGGAAGCTGGGAGCAGGGGCATTGGCTACATTTATTTGTAGGGCAGGACAGATTATTAAATTTTCCAAAAATTTTGACAAGATTTTCCAAATATATTAAAATATTTTAATTTTCCATACTCTTTTGGATTTGAACTTTTCACTTACCTGTTGGGAATGTAGACTTTTGACAATTATTTTTCGTTTTCTTTTAAAGCACGTTTTGTATGTTTTACTCTAATTTCGACAGGTTAAAGTAGGTTCTCGAATTTCTCAAATATTTGTATTTTTAAATTATTTGAGGAGTGGGGAAGAGTTGGGGGCTGCTAATGTGATAAAGGCAACTGTCATACAGCTTACACCGTAGCACTGCCTACGACATTTGATGCAATAGTTGTAAACTATTTATGTGAAATTTAGTAGCATTGTTCATAGATTTTAAACTCCCCCCCCCTCCAGAAATCTATTCATTTGGAAAAAAGTTATTTTTCATTTTTGTGAAATAATTTATTTCAAAAATAAGAAAACGTTGAAATAGCTATTATCATCATAGATTTACATGAACATTAATTTCAACAAATAATTAGATATTTATTCATTTCACTGAGATTTTATCAAACAATCATTATTGCAGATATAGTTATTTCCTGATATATATCATAAAAGTATTTAATAAATACATTAATAAAACAGTACTCAGGTCTAGTTTATAGACAAAGGTGAAGTATCCTACAAGAAGTGACGTCATACCGGCCTCAGTTGAATACGACATTCAGTTAACCTGACATCCTGACTTATAAAATCGATATTTTGAACTGTTGATCGCAGAGATCTCTAGTTTTTACCTAAATATTTTGAAATTCTGTCGGATTCAAATACATACACATAACACGAAATGTTGGCTAGTTAGTATTCAGAACTTTCCTGAATATCAGTTAAAACATTAGCCATTATAAAAGTTACTCTTTTATTATTTATTTAATTTGAATTGAATTAATTCATATATTTAAAATTATAATATTTTAATACTGCTGGTACATACAATATTGTCCGTTTTGATAATCGTTTTGGAAAATGCTAAATGATTTCTAGGGAAAAATTAACTTCATTAGATAAATTAAAACTGCTACTAATCAAAAATGAAATTCTAAACTTCTCAATGGATAGTGGGCAAAACAGTTTCAGTCGATAACAGCTTATCTTTATATAATAAGACATTGGAACTAGCCGAGAATATTTTTACTCACATCACTAATGACACGATATGCTGTTACAGAATACCAAGAAATAACTTTGAGTTTAAGTTCAACAAGTCATTTTAAAATAGATGCTCGTCTTGGAAGGGTATTACAACTTGGCAAGAGCGCAAACTATGAGTAGAGAGTAAATCCAGGTTCGAAAATATGTATTTCTCGTTTAGGAGAAAGAAAAGGCCGATACCCTACAGGTCTAACAGGCTTTTCTTTATTTGGCACCGATTTTTTTCCTTTAATTGGGTCTTGTTCATCCGTAGATTATTTTCATAAAACACAAGGAGGGATGAAATAAAATTGTTATACAAATATAAATTACAGTTGAACCCCGCTCCGTCCTAGTCGGAGCTGAGACAGCTGGTTAAGTTGGGGAACCATTTAATCCAGATTGTATAAATGGCAAAAAAACTAAAAAATAATTTAACTTATATTTTTGGTTAAAATGTAATATATTTTTAAAAAATAATTTATTTATTGATATTTACAACTGTATAAATATATACACATCAAGTAAATTTGCTGTAAGAGATATTATGACATGATAAAAACATGTGGAGAATCTACCCATTGATAGAACTCCAAAAATATCTCTAAAGGAGAAGATCTCGAGGCCATCTTCTTTTCAGACGTCTAGGAGGATTATTAGGTAGTGAAGGAGAAGCCAGGTTAGAAACGAGTTGGTTTGGGTGGTTGGGAAGTTTATTATGGAAGGATTGGTATCTGGCTCTGGCCAAATCGGCAACATAAGGGACACTGAGGTCCTGATGGATGATTTGATTTGTGACAAAGTAAGGAGCATTAAGGATTTTACGAAGGATTTTGGACTGTAAGGATTGGATTCGAGAGGAATTAGATGGTTTAGTGGAGCCCCATAGCTCCGTATGTCCAAATAGGCCTTATAATAGTCATGTAGATCAGTCTTTTGTAATGGATTGGAAGTTTGGACCGTTTGTCTAGTAAATGTTGTAATAGTCGGAATCGACGAGCAGTTTCCTGTCTTTTCAGTCTTGTATGAAAATGTAATATAAAACTTAATATATAGGTGATATGTATGACCGGAAAGTCCTCTGTACAATTACAGGAGTCTTAACACATAGAGGAGAAGAAGTAACGGTGAACTGCTTGCAGAGACTGGTCAGTCAATATATCATGATACGAAGGACAGGAGGTTAAGATGAGCGGGGCATGTGGCTCGAAGCAATCCTCAAGACGCCTCTACACAAAAATGAATGTAATTGTAGCTGACAGAAGACCATGTGAGAGGTCAAAAACTTGGTGGATAGACAGAACCAACAAAGATGCAAAAGAGCTGCATGCAGCAAACTGGACAGCAGTAGCCCAGGACAGGCAGGCGTGGAGAAGGCTGGTCCGGGCGGCCGAAGATCTACAAGGTCTGCAGAGCCAACTGAAAACAGAAAAGTGTGACGATTAATTGTTTTTGATGAATTTTACTTTATTCGACTAAATTTTAAAAAATCCTTAGATACGTGATTTAATGTGACTGTATAAACGTTCTCTGAGTTTCTATTAGCAGTTACTTTGTTTGGTTCTCACGG
The DNA here is from genome assembly GCF_000696795.3 of Halyomorpha halys. Taxonomy (NCBI): domain Eukaryota; kingdom Metazoa; phylum Arthropoda; class Insecta; order Hemiptera; family Pentatomidae; genus Halyomorpha; species Halyomorpha halys. The sequence continues at coordinate 36,839 of NW_027110801.1, read as the reverse complement.
CAGTTTATTTATTTATTATGCCACCCATTAAATGGGTTTTTACTGTAGTAGGAAATCTTCAATTATAGTTCTAATGTTTTATAGTCTGTTATCGGCACAATCATATTTATATAATGACAATCCGAATTTAGGCAATTCAATGAATCATATACCACAGGTAGCTGGTGCAATGAGTTGGAATGAAAGTAAAATTGACATTTCACTTAAGAAATGAGTTATAGAGCGTATGGCGCACCGAAATGTTTGGGAGAACATATTTTTAAGGAGTTGTGAATTTTTGAAGGAAATATATTTTAGTGGCATTTGGATTCGGATGGGGGACTTTCAAACCAGGAATCTTGGAAAAGCACTAAACCAACTTTACCTGTTATACAAATAACAAAATATATGTGTCATCACCCTTGAGGAATTGTACGCAGCTACTGCGGGAAAAAAATTATTATTTTTTGAGATTTACAATCATATAAAAAATACTATTATTAAATACGATCTTTTATCAATATAAATAACAATTTTTCGTGGGGAATCTACTCATTGGTAGCAATTCAATGATAATTAAATTTTTGGAGGTGCCTAATTTAGTGACGCCTCGAAGGAATACAGGGAACGACGAGGAAGGCAGGAAGCAAGGTTTGAAATGAGTGGATATAGAGTTGATAATGGATGGTTGTACCTATTCCGACCCAAATCTCTCAACATACATAAAGGTATACACTACAGGTTATAAATTATAAATACGTATAATTTTATTTGTGTTTTAATAAGTAGCAATAGTTATTTTAGTATTTAATGATTGGACTGCTGATTGCTTAAATCGGTAAATCTTAATACCCCTTATTATGGTCATGTAGATCTGGTTTTGTAACAAATTGACAGTTAAGAGAGTTTATCTAGAAAATCATCGATGGTAATCGGATGTTTATATAAAGCCATAGGTAACGGAACTGTTCCACGGGAATATTATGTAATGTTAATTTAGATCTTAGTAGTTCATCGAAGGAGACTTTGTAAATTCGAGAAACTAGTTAGGCTTATAATTCTTATCTCCCTTGAGCTGTTTCAAAAGAAGAAAGGTCTCAAGTTTAAGTAAGTAACCGCTAGGTTTTACAAGGAAATTATTTCCCTGAAGATATTTGTGAGGAAACATTTCAGAATCCTGGTCTAATATGTTCTATACATCAGCAATGCCCCATGTTAGAATAAATCGATTTGAAAGCGTTTCAGTCCTATAGTCTATTATAGGGGTGTTCATGATGTTGTGTTAAATGTAAAATGTTTTAAGTATCGGATTGTGAGCAGCCCTATTTAAAGTCATGTTAAATGTTAAATACATAAGAGGTCCTAACGGATTTTCTGAGCAATTTGTTTTATAACTTTTCCTTCCAAAACTTCTTGTTATTGTTTACTTCTAAGTTTTGTTTAAAGTAATTTATTACAACAGGCCTAAAGTGAAAGTTTGGTCACTATGTGCCTTGTTGATCTTCTAACTGGTGAGGAAGATAATCAAGATGAGCTAATTGACAATTGTCTTTACATTTTATTGTCATCCATTGCTTTATTAGTTATAAAAACATCCAAAACAATACTAACACAGAAAAAAAGTCGTAACCTAACACGACAACAAATAAAATGGTGACGAGCTCAGCTGGTCTGTTGTGTTTACACCATTCTCTATTCAACAGACCTAGTAACAGACTCTCAACCATGTTATATCGTTTTAACATGGTAAAAGAAGGAATTATTTCTCGATTTAACATCAGTTTTTCAATTTAACATGTTAAACTAAAGATCATGAATACCCTTTATGTAATGAGTCACATTCTCCCTATAATGAAAATGCCATAAAAAAATAAATAAATTAGAACTGAAATGACGACATGTTAAAAAAAAAAACTGACAACACGGATATCACGAATCTGTGAAATTAGTAAGATTGACGAAGGACAGATATAAACTATTGCAAATACTGGAAATTGATATGAGTGGCTCTATCTGAAGAGGCTAGATATATAGCGTCTATCGCAAGGAAATTGTCTCATGGTCTAGCGGTTAAATTTAGCCGTTAGAAACTGGAAAATGTAACAAAATTCCAAACCTATTTCTATCTAGAAAGCATCCTATAAACGTAAATTTTACCTTAAAAAGTATATTTGATCTGTTACTGTTTTTTCTTACACAATATATTGTAAGGAGAAGTATTATGATCGTGCAAAATTTCGAATTCCAGTTTTCGACGTTAATACAAATTTGTAGGGACAAGTATCTCAGAACTGTCCGTGTGTAAGTGTGTGTGTGTATCAATAGAATAACTCAAAAACGAAAAGTGCTACGCGGAAAATTTCGACTATTTGTGATTTTAAGGTAAGAAAATATTAGTAATTTTAATATTTCTAAAGAAAGCGTTCAATATAAAAAAAAAAACAGTAATAAATCGACTAAATTTAGCATTTCATAATGCGAAAAAAGTAGTTTACAAGAAAAGTATTAATAAAAATAAATCGAAATAAAAGTATAGATATAATTAATGAAATAGAAATTCAGAAATCAGCAATGGATTGAAAGAATATCGATCTGGAAATCCAAATACTTAAAAGATGATTGGCTGGAGAATGAGACTGGAGTGGTAGAAGAGTTGATGGAGGCAGCTTTAGATAGCTTTGTTGATATTTTGATTCAAGTGGCTACGTCATCGCGTCCGTCAGTGCATTTTTTTCCTTTCATATCATTTCTTCGTTTCATCTAGTAACGTACTCATTCAAGAGCCAATAGAATACTTATTCATCTCCATGTATAAAAAATTATATAATTTTTTTTAAAGGGTTGGTGTGATTTATTGTCCTCAATGATTTATTGTAGGGTAGCGTCTTATGTCACTATGCTTATTTTAGAAATAAATTTCGAAATATACCAAGTCCAAATCACAATGAGGAATTTTGTAACATTATTTTTTTTTTCAGTATGCTGAACTAATAATAAATAAATTTGTACCGCTCACCTATAAATCATCACAATCCATGAAAGGGCACGGGCGTACTTTGTAAGGAAGTACTGTTACTAGATCAACGGTTGTGCTAGGAAGTGATTTGGTCAGAATCACGCTCGACTGCTAGATTTTTCCCCTATTAAGACTACCCACTTCATGAGGCTGAGTGGACCACGGATGTAGTATGCCGTAACTAAAATCTTAAAATAACAGAAAATTATGGATATAAATATACTTCAGAATATACTTAAATATTAAGTTTATCTAATACTTATGTATTAAATATATTTAATGTTATACAGGTATTTAGCTATACTTACTCTAGAAGCTAATAATTGGAGAATTTATCATAAAATAAATCATTCAACATTTAGTAAAGTATATCATTTTAAAAAGAATGATTATAAACCAATTCTATTTGTACTCTATAATCATATTTTTCAATAAATTTGGATTTCATTCCAAGTAAAAACTATAAATCGGAAAACCGAACGACATTAGGGCATTTCTACCTGGCAGAGTTTCAACCCCTCCCTATTTTTAAAAACTTATTTTATTTTAGGTTAATTGAATGAAAAAAAGTGTACTGTATGTAGGTGTATATGTCCTCTCTTGTCAACATGACTTTATCATGAAATTTGTCTTCTTTTTTTTTTAAATAATTTTTTTATAGTTATTTTTAACTGTATAAAAATATATACAACCAGTAAATTTATTAATAGTTATAAAATGACATGATACAAACATGTGGTGAATCTGTCCATTGATAGAACTCCATTAACATTTCTAGAGGAGGAGATCTCGGGGCCATCTTCTTTTCAGACACCTAGAAGGATTATCAGGTAACGAAGGAGAAGCTAGGCTAGAAACAAGTGTGTTTGGGCGGTTTGGAAGTTTATCATGGAAGGATTAGTATTTGGATCTGACCAAATCTGCAGCATACGGAACATTGAAGCCCTGATGGATGGCTTGATTTGTGACGAAACAAGGAGCATTAAGGATTTAGGACTGTAAGGATTAGATACTAGAGAAATTCGATGGAGTGGAGCTCAACTCCGAATATCCAGAAAGGCCTTATTATAGTCATGTAGATCAGCCTTTTGTTATGAATTGGAAGTTTAGACCGTTTGTCTAGTAAATGTTGTAATAGTCGGAATTGACGAGCAGTTTCCTGTCTTTTCAGTCTTGTATGACGAATCCATGTCAGTCGTTTGTCCAGATGTAGTCCTAAGCAATGGATCTGTTCGATAGGAATAAATAGTGTATTAATACAGGATACTGTGTGACAGGAAGTCGTGGGTATTCGACGAAGGGTGAATGTGATTTGGTGGGATTTATTTGATTTAATTTATTTATTTTAATCCTCCAGTTTTGGCACCATTCTTCAAGGGTGGTGATGTGGGATTGGAAGGTTTGGGATACAATGGAAGGTTCATTATTTACTGCCAATAGATATGTGTCATCGGTATACGTGGTGAGGATAATGTTAGGATGGGTTGGGATGTTAGCTGTAAAAACTAGTCCTATAAAGGATAGGACCAAGGATACTACCCTGAGGTACACCAGTAGACTGTCGGAATAGGGATGAATAAGCACTATTGTGATTTACTAGAAATAATCTGTCAGAGTGATAAGAACGGATAATGAGAAATTATGTAAGGGGTAGGAATTTATGGATCTTGTATATCATTCCAGAATGCCAGACTCGTTCTAAAGCCTGCACTGCATCAAGAAAGACTCCCGAGCAGAGGATTCCATTCCGCCATCAACCACACGATGGCATTGTAAATTATCATAGTCTTAGGCCTACTACGAGACTTGTAATGTCGGATTGAAACCTGGAAAACCATCCATAAATTCATTCACTTTATCACCTCCAAAAGCAAGTTGATGTTTCGAAATGCTTCGGAAGGATCATGTCCAAGCTTAAATTCACATAATAAGCGCAATTTCTCAGATTAAAACAATAACCAAAATTGCAGGAATACTTCGCAATATTTACATATATAGCAATATATACATAAATATTTCGCAATGAACGCATTGAAATGAAAGATGTATGTTGATAGATTAATTTAAAACATATCATATTGGTTTTTGTTAATTAGAGATGGTTTCTTACGTAATTATTATATCACAATAAACAAATCAGATATTTCATCCGTTCCAAACCAACACATTTTTAGTGATGTGTGTTTTAATATTTTTGTTTAACGAACCATGAGGAAATTTGAGCTTGGTAACGTGAAACTTTGGATGAACTGATGTACGGTTTAGGGAAAGACCTAGACATATATAGACAGGTGGACAGTCTACCCACACCTTCCACAATTAGCGATTTCCCAAAGTGGCCAATGTATAAGATAAAATCTAAGTAATGGGGGAGATGGCAAAGGATTAAAAACAATTATACCAATAATCAGATGATATGAATAATTAAATCATATATTATTAACAATTAATTTGATTACAATTCAAATTCAATAGCACTATTCTGTGGTACTAACCAAGGTTTGAGTTATTATATAATTAATTATCATCTTCAATAAGATATTATTATAACTAATAGGCGTTATGTAATAGTTTTTAATTAATCAAAATTTTATCAATAAACACGTAATGCTAGGATTGTCGATAGAGTTTTGAAATAATAATACCTTTTAAAATTTCTTTCATTGAATAATGAATAATTTATAATGATAGAATAATGAATAAACCAGTGAATAATTTTTGTTGAAACCGACAGCATTTTGAAATAAATTTGGTATAGCTTCATTTCTATATATTAAAAAAAAAAAAAAAGACGTCCCCATACGTTTGTTATATTTTTTTTTTTACTTTAGTTTTATGAAATTTAGACAAAAATAAGATTTGTTGTTTTTTAAGATAATTTATTTAAATAAAATTAGTTGCATCCAATTAAGTCTCAACACTCTTTATTAATACGTTAAATGTCCAACGTTTTTGCCAACTTGCCCATCTTCAAGGACATTCTCAACTATTTACGACCTCACATCCAACTAATAAAAATTTATAGTTTATATCTAAATATGATAAAATTTAGTCAAATTAACCAACTATTTATATTTAAATTAAATAGTATGACATACACAGGTTAATTTGACTAATTTTATTAGGATTATTTTATTTCTTTTATTATTTTATTTATTTTTTCATGCACATATTTTGATTCTGTTCATTTTCCTCATCCTTCTGTTTGTATATATTTTAAGAGAGACTTTTTTTTAATTTTATGTTACATTATTTTAGTATAAATGTGATCAGTCATCACTATTACCTATTTCCCACAACGGTGTGGCAGATTGTAATATCTATCAATAATAAAGTTTTTGAAGTTGAAAATTTTATTACACCTGGGCAGAATAGACTGCAAAATCTTTTAATAGTTTAAAAGTTATATGAAGCCGTAAATAATCAAGACTGTCCTTGAGCATTGGCCGAACCTTAAAAAAGAGTGTTGAGACTTAACTGCATACAATAAATTTTATTTGAATAATAAAAAAAGTCTGGAATAAGTTATAAGATTATATATAATATATTTAATTTTATGTTAATAGTTCTTATTAATATGAAAGTTTGTACTTGTTCCCAGATAATGAAGAACATAGCAGGAAAGCATTTGAACGCTGAGATATGTGAGAGGTGATCTCTGCGAGCAAACAGCGTCAGTAACCTCGACATAGCTATCTACTGAGAATAGGCTTAACATCTTGAGGCATAAGCAGAGGCAATATTCAGCAGGTAAATGTCGCTCCACAGTTGCTGAATTAATTGCAAGTTTAAATAAAACTTTTCAACCTCTTTTCTTACACAATAATTATCCCATGATACTCGATCTTTCTTCCAATTATGGGATATAATTCCTTCACTTCAAACTCACTGCCCATCCTTCTATGAAATACAAACAGATTATTGCTAGAAACAAAATTTAGTAGTACAAGCGCCCAAGAGGAGAAAAGAGGCAGTTATTTCACCCCAATTTTTGATTACTTAATTGAAAACTAGGTATAATTACTTGTCAAAATTGATGAGTCTGCCAAGTATAGGTAGGGGGAATAAAAAATGGCGTCTGTTTCAAAACCTTAAATATAATTAATTTTTTATTTGGAGCTTTTTATTTCTTAAAAACTACCAACAACACCAGAAAACCTAAGAGAGTATCATATATCACAAGTAGAGTAAATTTTCTAAAATGTAAGCCCTAATAGAGCTATTTTCGTCCAATATTTCTCTAGATATAGCTTTCTAAAAAGCAACATTTCATAAAAATGTTATATGGAACGTACTGAAAGATCAGTAGTTAGTGAATTTATTTTGAAAAATCTATATCTCAAAAACCTTTTACGTACGTCAAATACAGATGTCTATTAGCACTCAAATTAAAGCTAGTCTAATGAGCTATAAAGTAGTTTATAATGTTTATTTTCGTAGGAGTAGTAGTTTTCATGAAATTTGCTAAAATAAATTTATTTATAGTTGTTCAGACAAATTTATATTCATATGTGAATATAAAAAAACTACTATCCCTACGAAGATAAGTGCCATAAACTACTTTATAGTAAGTTAAATAGGGTCTAGAGATATATTTTTTCAAAAATCCAACATTTTATTTTAAAATGTAAAGAAATTGACATTTTGTGAGTTTATTTAGTCAAATATCATAAAAAACTACTACTCCTACAAAGATAAAGGTTATATAATATTTTATAGTAAATTTAACTAGCATTAATTTGAGTGCTGGCAGACATGTCCAATAGTTTCTGAAATAAAGGTTTTCATAAATCAAACTTATTGTCCGAACAACTATAAATCAATTTATTTTAGCAAATATCATGAAAACTACAATTTCTAAAAAAGTAAAGGTCATAAACTGCTTTATAGTACGATTATTTAGCTTTAATTTGAGTGGTAATAGACATCTGTACGTCGAATGGTTATTGAGATATAGATTTCTCAAAATAGATTCACTAACTACTGATATTTCAGTACATTTTTATGAAATGTTGCTTTTTAAAAAGCTATATCACGAGAACTATTGAACTTAAATAGCTCTATTATGGCTCATATTTTAGTAAATTTACTCTTCTTTAAATAATGTTCTTTTAGATTTTCTCGTGTTGGTACTTTTTAAGACATAGAGCTCCGAATGAAAAATAAAGGTTTTGAAACATCCGACATTTTTTATTCCCCGCACCTATACTTGGCAGACTCATCAGTTTTGACTAGTAATTATACATAGTTTTCATTAAAGTAATCTAAAGTTGGGGTGAGATAACTGCCTATTTTTCTTCCCGGCTCTTGTACTATAGCCTAATCCTCTTTCATGTAGCCACACAATGGGAAGAAATAAAAAATAATAAGGAATTTCATAATATTTTCAACTTATTTGTTATAGATAATGAAACGTAATTATATTTTAGGTCTATTAATATTATCCAGGGTAATATTATGAATAATAAGTACGATTGTGTTGAAAGCTGAAGAATTCATAATTAGAATTTCCCCGACTGGGCTAGGAAACTAAAATGAAGATGAAACCTTCATAAATAAATATATTAATTATGGTGATTGATTCTTAGTGAAAATTGAATTTTTAACGATTTTTTTTTTCGAATTTACTAACCGTTTGCACGTGCATAATAAAATAATAGATTTTTTTTTGCAATTACCCCTTCTTGACGAATCAGATCTTTAAAAGTATGTTCAGTATAAACTCAACTTAAAATCTAACTTATTAACAGATTCCGTAAAAAAAAATTACCATATTTCAGTGTGGTTTCCAGAATTAGGAGCTCTGGAGAAGGACTGGATAAGGTTAGAAAATTTACGATACCCTCAAAAGAGCACATATCACTGTCATGAAGTAGGTGTAATTGTTGTATTTGGATAAATTCACAAACAATATTCAAACATTTTCATTAATGTTGGTGCACTGATTGTGTTTCGCTCACTTATAGTAAATACTACGTAAGGTTTCGATTGCTAGAGAAGTTTTTTCATAGCGACCATCTTCCACAACTCGATACACTTCTTCTGTTCAGGATAAATGTGTGGTTACTTGAAACTAGAAATATAGAAATTAAATTTTTGATAAATTAATATTATTTTTGGATGGTAGTGCGTGAAGTATAAACAACAAATTTGGAATATAAATATTCAGTACCATAGAAATCTAACTTCGCACTACCTTCAACATCCAAAAACTTATGGCCTGTTCTTGCTATCCATTATTGATTTGTTGAACAATTCATCGGAGCTTGCCATATTCAAGATATATTGAACCACTGGTGGCCAATGAGCTAAGCTTACATTTGTTCCCAGAACTTGTGATCCTCCAAGGCGATGAAGAGTTAGGTGTTGCTTTAAGAACAGTAAGATTTGGATAACCACAAACCTCTGACACCTAGACTGGAGTGAACTATTCCTATTTACCGGTGGATTTCTGAAGAGTCTATTTTAAGTTGAGTCTACATAAATCACTCTTGCCGAGCTATTTTAATGGTTGCCCTAAAGCTTGGTCCAACTTCAGAGACCCGACTGTTCCGCACCGTATGAAATAGGTATTCCAGTGATTTCATTCCTGTTGGCTGAACATCAGATAATGTCAAGATTAACAATATCAGTTTTATATACTTACTACTTTTATAATGACTTGGAAGATAACTGTTAGAACCATCATTTTATTGTACTATGATATGAACATTTTTTTATACTGTTTTATTTGAAAATAATTCCATTTGTGGATAATATTAAATAATGGCATGTACAAAATAAATACAATTAAAATTTTTTAAAAATTTATTTTTGCTATTTAAAACTGTACATTATAATACATTTAGTAAATTTGATCTCAGTTAGTTACAGGCGTGTAGAGAAACTACCCATTGGTAGCACTCTAATGGCGCTTTACATCAACAGGTCTTGTGGCCATCTTCTTTTCAGGTGCCTCGGAGGATTGTCAGGAATGGAAGAGGAAGCAAGGTTTGAAACTAGTGGGTTTGGGTGGTTAGAGTTTGTAATGGAAGGAGTGATATCTGGTTCGGGGTACATCGGTTACATATGGAACATTAAGGTCTTTATGTATGATTTTATTTGTGATAAAGTAAGAAATTAAAAATTGAAAATAAAAAACTCACAAAAAGAACTAATTCTGAACAAAGTTAAATATAAAAATTATTGGCATAAAAGTCCCAGAGTCAAATAAAGTACATGTCCACCAGATAATGGTGCAGCATACATATTTTATATGTTTGTAAGCATTCCATGTTAACATATATATTCCCTACGAAAGCTTAAAAATAGACTGTTAGAGGATACCTATCAAAAGCATGCTATGATAATTATCTGGAAGTCACATTAATTATTTTCATAATCTAAAACAAGGCCTAGCACTGATCCGACTATATCCTTCTTCTATTTTAAACTCACATCAATTTTGAATATTTTTGGAACGTTTCCTGTAAAAAATTAAAATTAACCGGCGGCTAATGTTAAAGATGGATCAGGGGTGTGTATCACACCAATCCTGTCTTTTGTATCTGATAATTTATTAAATTATGTATTTATGAGCTTAAAAAAAAACTTTTTTCTATTCTCTTTTCATACAACTGACAAGATCATAATGACACATATATAAATTATTGATATGCATTTTAAAATTATTTCATCCACCGGCTATAGAACATGAACTAATAACCAATGTCTTGGAAAAAGTGTTTTCTCCCAAGTTAAGAATACACCTTGGTTTGGCGAATTTCCAATTGTCTCAGTTTAGTCAAACAGTAAAATTCCAGTCTCTAAAAACGACCGATATGTTTCGAAGCGTTCCTCAGAAATTTACCTAATATCAAATTGTAGTAAATAAAGCAATTAGGAAAAAAAAAATTAAAAGTCACGAAGATTTTTTTTTTTATTAACGACGGTTTATGATTATAATTTCGCAATATGCTTATTTTTGAACCTGTATTAATTTTTAAAAGATTAGAATAATGAGATCAAGTCTGAAAAAATCTTTTTATCTACTTGGCTTCAAATTTGAGATTTTAATTAAGATTCATAGAAGTTAGATAATTTCGTGCCACGTGTGGAAACTATTAATAATGAGTTAAACAACCTTTCGCTAACTAAAATAGATTTCCTAATTAAAGGATCAAAGTGAATTTGTAACCTTGATTAGATGAATGAACCCTTTACATAACTGAATTCGTTTTTAATTATTTTAAGAATAGTGTAAATATCTCTTTAGTATATTTTAAATTTCATTTTTTGTTTTTTAGGGCTTATTTTCAGCAAACCAATTATTGTATGATTTGAATTCCTTAATTATTTCTTAAAAGAGAAACACCATTCATAAATGTGCCCTTAACTTGAGTTCTTTGCTCATGGTACTGGTATTGCTGTTGAGAACGAACGCCAACCAATTGGTGACCACAGTATGCACCAATACATGTGTAGGCATATCATCCCTCTGACTTTACCGGCAAAAGGGCTTTAAACGGGTTTGACTGGGCATTTTCTAAGCAATGACGGTTATCTTAATTTATTCCGCCAAAAAATAAAGTTTAACTAACCGAAATGGGAATTGAACCCAAATCAACACGACGCGCTCAGCCACAACGACCTCGGTGTTACTTGCTAATTACAGTTTAGTGGCCCAGGGTGGGCGTGAGCCCCCCGCAAGGGGGAAAATTTCGCCAACCCCTTATTTAGGTATTTCAATTTAACAGAATAAAATCTTCAGTAATTTTAAATAAATTTGGCAAAAACAATCTATGATCATGGACAAAAATATGAATATACGATTCAAAATCATAAAAAAAAAAGCTATGTAATAATTGATATAACGTATGATAAATGATAAATATATCTACAAACTAACGATTAGGTCTAAACCCTTTAAGTCCTATTTTATCCAGATATCTCCTGGATATCCATCCTAACACTGTTTTCATCTTTTAAGTTAATATAAGATGCTTCAAATTCCACGTAACTCAGTAAAAAGTTGAAAACAGGATGTTAACATAAGTACTAAAAAAAAAATTTAAAGTGATTGGAAAATGGGTTGTAAAATTAGTAGTGATATAAGCTACAGAAAAATTCTGGCGTGGGAATGTTTTACAGAGCCAATAAATCGTTTAAATTTTCTTCCAAATCATAACTCATAGTTAATTATTTTTTAGTAAACTAAACTAGCCATAAATTAGTTTTAAATGTCTTAAAATAAAATGCAATGAAAAGTAATTTTATTCTGGGACATTTACTTCGCCTATAATAATAACAACGTACACTTAGAGTGACATTTAACAGATTTAAAATAACAATAAATGATTAAAATAATAAAACAAAAATATTAAATGGATGGAAATGCTAAAATTCTAAAATTTATATCCATTAATACTTATTTATATAAATAAATTATAAAATCAAAGATAATGCGATAAAAAAAAAAATTAACATACATATTTATTCCTATATATATGAGGAAGATTAATTATTGAAGAGGTGGAGAAATATTGGGTCTTTAATCAATAGGTAAAGATTCCAAAACGAGGTTGCACAGATAAAAAAGTTTTTTTTTTTTAAGGAAGTCGTTTTGGGCTGAAATTTGGTGTTTAAGGAATGTAAAAGGGAGTAGAGGGTGAACAAAGAAGGAACGTAGGAAGACGTTTTGGTTCCAAAGGTTCGGAAGAGTTAAAAGTTTACGCCATTTTAACTCGCCATACCGACATGAGACATGGTTTATACCTTTTTGTATCTTTTCAATCGCCTCGAATATCCCGGCAGAATGAAAGGATAGGTAAATTTGGAAGTCGTTAGCCTACATCGTGAATGGATAATGGAATCAAGAAGATCGTTAAAATAGGAAGAGAAGAGGATTGGCGACAGTTAGAAACCCTGAGGAACACCACGCGTTTGAAGAAGGAAGTGGGGAAGGGGTGGTTTATTTGGAATTATAACTCCTTGGGAACGAAATAGCAAGAACGAAATAAACCACTTTAAAACACTAGTTGCATGGAGAGGTTTTTGGAGAATGGAAAAGAAATTGAATTGAGTAAAGAGCATTTGAGAAATTGGTATTAGAATAATGGAATTTTGGAGGGAAAATTATAAATTGGAAAAATAACAGGAGGGCATGGTTTAATTATTTTAACAGGAATTCGATCATTGTTGAAGGCCACTCATTAGTTTAGGATTTAGGGGCAGAGGGGGATAAGTCTTCAGGGGAAATGTTCATGAAATAGATTCTTCCACGGTCATGTTAAAGATTAAACTATCGGGCATTTCAGTATTCACTGCTAAAAGAAAAAAAAATAATATTTCGAATTTTATAAACTAGTTTTCATTAAAAAAAAAAAAAGAGGTTTATATTTTCAAGATCATTAACGCTTCTAATACCATTATTTATAAAAATTAATTTTATAATGTTTCTTTTGGGACAAACACTTAAATTTACTACCTAAATTTTATACTTCGCGTGATCAAACTTGAAATAGAGGCTTATTATTAATCGTGTAGGAAAATCATGATAAGAAATATTTATACTTCATAATTGAAGTCATATTCTAATTACTAAATAATAGCTAATTCAAAATTATTGATCAATGTTTTTATCATAAGTTTTTAGTATATAAAAGTCACCCAAAACTGAAATTTCATTTGGTTTAGTTGAAATACCTTACTGAAAACGTATTGGTTCTTTATTGTATCTTGCTAACAACAGTTGTATTCGATATTTTTTATCAAATCTATATTTTTGAAATTTCAAAATTATGGATAATTTTGAGCAAAAAATTTATCCAAAAACTATGTGTTTTTTTTTAAGGAAAAAAATTATCTAAATAAATCCTATTTTGATCCCAATCATATTCTGGTCAAAATCGCCAACCATTGGCCAGGAATTTAATTTTATGAATATTTTAGGGAGTATCCCATTCTGATATATATTTTTAATGGCACTTTCTAGAGAGAGGAAATTCCCCAAGGTAGATAGGAAGAATAATTGTATGGTTTAATTACAAAGAAAAATAAGTATATTTACAATTACAGTAAACATTAATTTAAAAACAAATTGCTTACTGCTCATTTACACCAATACATCACGGTAAAGAATAAATCAGCTTCTTATTTGATTTATCTAGTAAGTACCATTGTCTTCAATCAACAAATTTATTCGTAACCTTGTCAAATCATCTCAATTCTTTACTATCATAGCTTCTTCATTCATTTAGACCGCGTAGTGAAAGTACCCACAGTTTTATTTCTAGATGTTTTCTAGAATAATAATCATAAATAAATCACAAAGTCGCATACACATTTATTGTTAATATTTCAATTTAAAATACAACTGATTTTATTTTATTTCATTTATTAATTTCTGCTAACGAAAATATTAACAATAATAAGTGATGTGGTTTGGGATTGAAGAATCTTGGTGAGTCTTCGAAACCAGTAGTAAATTATGATAAATGAATTATATATTTTTTTGTAATGATTAAATATGTCATTAACAAATATTAGAAATATATATAATTATTTTCATCATAACATTTAAAGACACTAGCCAAACAATGAATTATTAAATTCAATGATTTCTACCAAATAATGAACTTAAACGTGATAATAATATAAATTGTATCTCTCACATGGAAATTTTGTAATAAAGTATATGGAAAGACGTTTTTGAAATTATTAGGTCTTGATTTGATAGGTTTTTGATTTCGTTTAAGAAGGTGATGGTATGGTGTAAAACTACTTAGCATAATTAATTAAGCACTTACCTTTGTTGCTTGATTGGATATAGGGAATGAGGATGAATAGAAGTACTCCATTTTCCATAACCTGTGGACAGCATTTAAAGCTATTGTAAAAAAGTAACTAATTCTAGCAGCCATGTTTTTACCATTAATCCAATCGAGGGAGGTGCTACTTCTCTGGGATGAGAAAGAAAATTTTTTTCTCGAAGAATTTGTTTCCATAACATTTTAATACAATAAATAATACAATGGCCTTAAATATATTTCAAAATATAATTCATTTAAACTATATTAAGATCGAAATTTTTGATTATGTGTATTGAATTCACCTGGTATATTGGAGCGTATAATAAATGTTAATATGTTTGTTTTTTTCTGCTCGTGGGTTAAGATTTAAAATTTTTTCTAGGGAGAGAAAAATACTTGTGACATAAATCAGTGCGAATATATAATTTAATCACTGTACTTTCTGAGATTATTCGGCACCGTCATGTAATTTGATAATTTTGAAAAAATTGGATTATACTTTCCATAAAATTAGTTGAAATGATTGAATCATTGCTTGCGACAAGCCTATGAAAGAGAAATGGGATACTTTACCAATTACGATTAGTGTATGGATCTCAATTCGATAGGTCGTGTAGAGGATACATTGTCAAAAGCTGTGTGACAATAAATAATCGAAAACTTTGAAATGACTTATAACTACATGGTCGTACTACTTCGCGTTAATTGAGAAGAACAAAGGATTTACAGCTTACATAGACTAGAGTACCAGATGAGAAGCGAAAGAATTTTGTTGATATCTACACCACGATCGTTTTATCGGAAGATCCTTCTCAAACCTGAACGGAACCTCTCATAAAGATAATCAAATAAAGAAAACGATGAGTAATAGTAATTTATAATTTCATAAATTTTATTCCTGACTCTATAATATATTATATATGATAATTTACTATTGTGGGTAACAAAATAGATTGTATTTCTTTAGACTAGTGTTGTAACGGTAATTCTTACATTCATCCATTTAAGTTTAAACTAATAACAGTTTATTAAGACATATTAAACCTTGATGATGCTATATTTATGTTTTGACACCGAGCTAAACAGGTTTAACTGAAAAAAAAAAT
Organism: Halyomorpha halys; assembly: GCF_000696795.3. Lineage (NCBI taxonomy): Eukaryota > Metazoa > Arthropoda > Insecta > Hemiptera > Pentatomidae > Halyomorpha > Halyomorpha halys. The sequence goes on along the minus strand of NW_027110801.1, from coordinate 20,949 downwards.
GTGAACAATTAAACTTGTGAAAATTTAAATAATTTTTTTTAAGAATAACCGCTTAACAGTTAATGCGATATTGGCTTTTAATTTTGTTGAGTTATAGATTATTATGAAATATATCCTGAATTGATTAAAAAGAAAATACTCGATCTGCAGAGCGCCTACTTTTCTGAGTTCAATGAAAGATACTTTCGTGTTAAAATGTTTGGAATGATGTTAAGTCAACCAATCCATTTCTATTCCATATTTTATTTTTTTTATGTCCGCTTCTTAATCCTGACATACCTATTGCTACATACTAGATTCACAAAGACTAGCAGTGATCAAAGCGAAATAAGAAAGAATTGACAAAGTACAAGCCGGTGACGCGAAGTCAGTAACTCCGACTTGTGTGATCCGACGCTAACCTGTGAAAGGTCGAAAGGCATCCCCACCACCCGTTAAGCCATTCCTTTTTTTTTTTTCATCAAACCTCCGTAAGCTCACTCTTTTTTTAGGGGACATAAGGCAAATAGTTAATTAGGCCAAGATATGCAATGTGATTGAATTTACGTAAAGATGAGACGGAGTGTAAAAATAAAGAAATAATAAATGGAAAGGGTGTGAATCAGAGAGGGTGGGGGTGGGTTAGAGGCTATTCATAGGCGAGCAGAAGAGTTGGAGGGGAGAACCTTATTTACAAGAGCTGCGGGCTTGGAGAGGGCCAGTAGTAAAGTAATAGTGGTGAGGTGTACCCGTCGGCTGCAACGAATTCTTTCGACAGAAGGTAAGCCTAAGAATCATAGAAACATCTACCAATAAACACAATTTTTTTTTTTAAATTATTCCATTCATTTCACTTTTCAGTATTTTAAATTCAATAATTTTGCTATTAACTACATTAAAAAAGGAAAAAATGATAGTAGCAAAATAAATATACCTCATAAGTAAAGATATTGGATATTTTTTTTTTTTTAAATTGAAATATTGAACAAATGGAAGCTTGGTTCAACTATAGCTTAATAATTATGAGTGGTTGTACCAGCTTTTGAAATCAACATTTTAATTATTCCGTTGAATTTTTAATGGTTAATTATTCCATTAATATTTTATATCTACACTAATTTTAAATTGAAATATACTTTAATCCGTACATAATTATAAGAGAATATATAATGAGTGATAATGTATAAGTTTTTTTATTTATGAATATTTTTTAATTTTTAATTTATTTTTCCTCTATAATAAATCAAAACTTAACGTGTGTATAAAATTTAGCATCCACGATATTTTCTAAAACCTGAAAATATTTTCCATATACAATACTGAGGACATTTTATTCTTCTAAACCTTCTAGTTTTATAATAACATTGAAAATAGTTAATAACCTTTATTAACTTCCTTATCCGTGAACCAGTAATAATTAATAAATTTCGATTTTTCACATTAATATTCTTGTTAACTTGATAATTTTCAAATCCTTTTTAACTTTGATAATTTCAACGATCTAATATACTAAATTCAAAAAATATATCACTAATTGTTCCTTTGTAATTTTAACAAGAAAATGCTTTTATTTCTAATAAAAAATTAACATACAAATGATTATTTAAATAATCTAAAACCCTTAGTCGTATTTTTGTAAATTATAAGTTAATATTTTATAATTATACTAAATTATTTGTGGTTTCACACGTACGCTTTAGACAAAATTAAATATATTGTAAAATGACGTAAATATTGCATTACTTATTATATTGTTCAGAGGATTGACCGGAGTGAAAAGATGTAAATCCTACCAAATCGTGAACACATCAGTCTTTTCAAGTATATCAGCTCTCTTAAACGTGGTAATGTGAATATTAAATTATAAACCATTTTTAAATTAATAAAAATCATATATTTAATTTGTGCGCAATTTAGCCTATTTAAAAATCAGAAAAATTAGCAAATTTTTATTTTATTTCAAATCTGGCGCATTTTTTAGATTAAATTTTATTTTAAACTAATTACAAGTATTATGTAGTTTTTACTATAAGAAAACGGGTGAAAACGTCTCGCTTGTATCAACTTCGTTTTTTAAAAGTTCTTTAAGATAAGATGTAAATGCAAGTCTTAAAATACTTGTGAAAATGTGCAGCAAGCAGAATTTCCATTTGTCGTTTGATGTCGGCCATTGTCAATACATAAATAAAATCCCAACTTTATGCTTTGTATACAATACAATATAAACAAAGCTAAAAATACAACAAAAAATGTTTGATTCCCATAAACATTAGGAAATTGTATTATCAACAGCCTTTTAAAAATATCTCGTATAAATTAGTTTTTTTCTAGTTCATCAAACAATTAATATCATATATTTATACAAAAATATATTGATTACTTTTTTCTCCTATTTTAAGAGTTTTTTTTCTGAACTAAGATTATATACAAAATTAAAAATGTCATGAATTTGTTTTGTTTTTTTTTAGTTTATTCCTAAAAAAAATAAAATCCAAAACAACTTATTTATGAAATTCAAAATCGATGTACCAAGCTCTGTTGCAAAGCCTTGAGTAAACTTAAAATAGCAAAAAAAACATTAAATATGTATCGTTAAAGGTATAAAATATAAAATATTATAACACACTAAAACTTTAAAATATAGTAATAACATAAAAATACATATTACATATACTATTTTCATATCCCTGTCATTTTCCTTTAGTAGTTCGTGTTCTTTAACATCCCAAGCTTTGTACAAAAATTTTAGATTTGAAGTCAAATATCATAGGTAATATAAATTAAATTAAGTTCTTCTTGTATTCAAGAATTATCATTTGGCTGCTAAACTTTTTACATCCAAAAAATACCCACAAAGCAATTGAATATATTTTTAAAGTTTTTAAATAAAATTGTTAGAGTAGTTTATGAAGGACGGTGTCGTAACTGGGATTTTTGACAGGGGGAGGCAGGCTTCATTTCCCTGCGCCTTCTTTCATCCCTTTCCCAATAGAATTCAACAACAATATTTTAGTTAATGTATTTCGAAATAAATATAATAATATCATCATAACATTAACTCATTTTAAATCAAGTTTAAAAAAAAACATAAATTAATATATTTTACTGAACCTATAAATAAAATCTCGCTCGAAATTTTTCTAAACTCTCCCGTCCCATCTTGTGCAGATTCTAATGAAGGCTTTTTAAATCTTCTCAGTAGTTATATCAACCGTTAACAAGAATTTTATCTATGATTTATATGCTTGGTTAAATATTTCGGTTTTTTACAAAACGAAAATTGGCTGATTTGATTATTATTCATTTGGTCTTTAAGTTATAAAAAGTCAGTTTTTTACAATTACAAAAGTTTTTTTTTTATATTATATTATTTTACGCATAGAAAAAAAAAAGAAAAGAAAAAAGTATATATGAATATGAAATAATACAAAACTACTCGTTGGTACCTCTCCGATTAATTTTTTATAGAAATAATCTTTACTTTAATTTTTTAATATTTGTAAGTTGAGCTATACGATATAGGAATAAAACAACAAATGATAATCAAATTTTTTTAGGCAATATATCAGTAATTTTTTAATATTTGTAAGTTGAGCTATACGATATAGGAATAAAACAACAAATGATAATCAATTTTTTTTAGGTAATATATCAGTCCTTCATATTTCCGTAACAATTTTTTTTTCGCTAAAGTTAATTACGGTTTAAAGTGTCGAGTGTGATAGGAATAGATCTCTGTTTGTTTTTTTTAAATTATTAATATTTGAATAATTGTGGCAGATGCCCGAAGAAATGAGATGGTGGGGTGGGGGTTGGAGGGGGGAGGGGAAGATGGACGTATTTTGGTCCTTGGTCACCTGAGAGCCCCTCCCTCTTTGCCAGGTCCAAATTTGGCTTGGATCCTTCTTGGCATCTTCTCAGCGATTGGCCACTCCTCCTGCCTTTCTCCCACTCCTGCATAGTAATAATTATTCAATATTCTTGGATTATTAACCATCTATCTTTCCAATAATTCTTTATTCTTTATTGTAATCACAATAATTAATTAAAAAATAAAACTTTTTAAATATCCTTGTAGTTTAGAACTTAGGTTTAAGACCAAGTTTCAATGCTCCAATTACTGAATAAAACTAAATTATTTATTAAATACTCCTTCATACAGAAAGACTCACTAACAAAATATTTACAACTACAAACTTCAAATCTCACTTTGTTTCAGATAATCAGCGAAAATGCCTTTCAAGCCAGCAGAGAACCCTAAATGCCCAAAATGTGGCAAATCCGTCTATGCCGCAGAAGAGCGAGTAGCCGGCGGTCTGAAGTGGCACAAAATGTGCTTCAAGTGTGGTGAGTAATGAAAAAATTACTGCATTAATAAAATCTCTAAAGAATTATTCATGTGGACAACTATTATAGAATAATTTATCGTATAATTATTTTGAGCCAATCAGCGATTATTTCATTTCAAAAGTCATTTCTTACTTCTATTTATATTGGTACACGAATAAGAGATAAGCTTGTTACAGAATATATGTATAAATAATCGTTACATTGATTGTTTAATCCCTATTTGTAAAAATTTATTGAACAACAGGGCCCTTGCCTGGGGTAAGATAATCATACGGGGAATTAATTTTCTTTAATATATGAATTAAGGTATTATTAAAAAAAAACTTACTATTCCATAATAATAACAAGAGTTAATTGTTCTGAATAAAATTCAACACAATATTTTTACAAAATTACTTTATAATGAGCGTATAGTTCAATAATGATTAATTAAGTAAAATTTTCATGATATAAGTAGTAGAGGTTAAATTATTTTTTATTTACATAACTCTTCTTGCTTTCTTCTATGCGATAGTTTCATGCTAACCTAGAGTGAATAGAAAACACTTTCTTTTAAAACTTAATTTAATAAATTAAAACCATTAAAAACATTCATATTTTAAGTTTCAATATTGTCAGATTATAATAAAAGTACGTTATGCTATTTATTATAGATTAAAATAGTTTTTTCATTTGCATATGTTTGTTCAAAAAACTTGTTGACTATATATATAAATATATATATTCATATTTTAGTAAATTCTTATCTAGCCCTCGGAAGCTTGAACCCTACAAATTTTGCCCTCCCCTTGCACCTCTTCCTGACGGTGAGCCATAATAACGAATTATAATATTTTTTATCGAAGACTTTAATGCACATAAGATGTATAAAAAATTGATATACCCGTTGGTTTGTTTTTAAAATTTGATTTCTTATTACTTCGAACTGAAATTACTTCAAGAATCATCATGGTAAATGGAATACTTCACAATTGACATTTTTTCTGCTGTTAATGGTGTTAGTATTGGCAAGAGAACTTGTAAAGCAAGTGGGCTCTTGATTCTTTTTGACAATTCCAAACGGTTATTAAGAGTTTTACAACTTTTTCTAACAACAGTTAGTTAGACTATCACGTGATAAATATTGTTTGATCTAGCGAGAATTGGGAATCGAACCCACACGGCTGTAGTAACCTTACCAAAACGCGCTCGGCGACCAATACATCAATATTCTAAACTTTTTTTTCAACAATTTTTATTTGTTTTACATTTTGTAACTGCTACAGATATTCCTGTAAGTAATGCTTAATCCTATGGAACATTAGCATAAACATAACTTAACTCATTCCTGAGTTGTGATTTAAAATTCATTTCCAAAGGCATGTGCGGGAAATTCTTGGACTCCACCAACTGTGCAGAGCATGAAGGTGAACTGTACTGCAAGGTGTGCCACGGAAGGAAATACGGACCTAAGGGCTATGGGTTTGGTGGAGGTGCAGGATGTCTCAGCATGGACAAAGGAGAACAATTTGGCAATGCTGAGGCGTAAGTACCAAATACATTTTATTACTTGTATAATACACCCACAAACACACAACTGATATATATTTTTGCATATATTTACCATAAATATTTAAGGAAATTTATTTAAAATAGAGTTTGAAAATTTCCATTTAAACACATTGTAGTAAGCAGTCCATTTAATGACTTCTAGGAAAGGGCATTTTCCTTATAATACCATTAGGATCCCAATTTTAATTCATTAAATGATAAAAATATTTAAAAATTACATGTGCATTAAAAAAAAAATAGTTGAAATGATTTACATTTCTTTCTTTTTATTTATTATTTTCCCCTATTTCTAATCACAAGATTTTCCTAATGAAGTGTTAGGAAAGTGCTGTGAAGTTACTAAGTAATGATCAATGCATGACACCTTTTTCCCTTTTTGTTCCCAGTCACTAAACTCCAGGATGCCAACGGATCGCACTTCCCTACACCCCACATTTTCTATAATTTTTAAGAAGAGAATTATAATCTTATATTTTTCTAGTTCACATATATAAATTTATATATATATTTTTTCATAAAACGTCTTATGTATTTAAATGTATCATTTTGTTTTGTTTTTTTAAACTTAAATTGGGGTAATCAAAATTGTTATGTAAAATATCTGAATAAAAGTTTATAAAAATTACAATGATTTTTATTTTTGCAGAGCAAAACATTCCAAGTTCATGAAATACTGCATAGTCAGTATTACTAACGTAAACTATTACTTTTGCAAAAAATAATAACTCTTCATTAAGATGGTGAAAATACACATAAATCAGTATATATATAAATATGTGTGTCATAACGAATGTATTTTCTTTGTAACAACATAATGATTAACAAATCGTGAAGTCTACACAAAAAGAATCGCTTCAAATATTGCTTGTTCGCTTACCAAAGCTTAATGCATAAGGTTCTCAAAACACATATTTAAGTTATTTTATCTGTTACAAAATATTTAATACATCCAGCCTGTAATTTCCAATGTGTTATGAGAACCACCGTGTAAAATATTGCTTTTATGTCTTCACAAAATTAGCATTTTTCCATGAAATTACACATGTAGATTCATCAAAACATATTCATGTTAATACAATTAATTATAGATTTAATAATTTACAAGAAAATCACATTCACATACATAAAGTACTCTGACAAAGTTATCAATAAATTATTTGTAAGATGTACTTGTGGCCTATATACAAAAATTTCCAAATTATGAATTGCTAAATGAATTTGAGGAATTCTAGATAATTACAATACCCATTCAAGACTAGATCTAATTAAATTAACTATATTATTAATCACCCCTTATGCATAAGCTTTTGGTTTAAGCCTAATACAAATATAAATTGTTATTTTATATTGAAAATTTCTTATTGTAATGTCATGAAAAACTTTATATTCCACCTCTTAAAATTCCTGTCCCTTCTTGGAACCATCGCCAAAAACTATTGACTCACCTGAAAACAAAGCAGGGATAACTCATCATGGTGAGAATCATTTGAATATCAGTGGCTGCATGGCTAAGGCTTACATAGGAATATATATATATATTTTTAATGTTTTATTTGCTTAATATAATATAATTTGTAAATTAACCGTCCATGCTAACTGTTCTAACACTCTAATAAATTAACTTTTCTAATATTTCACCTTGAATAAAAATTATAAAAAAAAAAAAAAAATCAATAATAAAATTCATCACAACAAATACTATAAAATATTTACTGTTCCATACTCTCTGTAGTTATTATCCCTTCTCTTCATTAACATATAAAAGAATATCTTACAGTGAAAATGTATTAGTAACATAAAGATTGATTTGATGATTGTTATTATTTCACTCCTGACACATTTCCTGAATTATGTGGTCGTCTGCAAATGTTAACAATTAGAAACTTACATTTGTTTTTTAAATTAAAAGTGGGGGTTAATTTTATATACCAGTCAACTAATGCTAAAAATTTATATTTGTTCTAATTGCTTACTAAGGTAAGGAAAATGCCCTCACTTAAAATATTCAGTGAAACAATTATTATTAAATTTTAAAATATAACACTTGCTGGTTACAAAATTATTCACTGAATTTCATTGAGTGGCTTAATTTTGTTTTATTCTACTTACTTAATGTACTTAAAATTATTTTGCAGCTTTCTGCAATTAATCAACGCTGGATACTTATGCTTAAATTATAAGTGTTTGAATTGGTGTGTAAAAATTCAAAATTCTTATTAAACTACACAAAACTAATATCACTTTACATTTTATAAATTAATTCATTAATATAAATTAACACTTTTTTCATTCTTTTCAATTTGCTTATAACATTATTTATTTTTTTTATTTTGTATCTAATTATAAAAAATGTTGATGCTATTATTAAAAGAAAAAAAAATAAAGAAAGAAAATTGTCTACTTCAAGTTATTACTTATAATTAAAAATTAATTTCATAGAAGCTATCTTTTTTTATTTTTTTTCAAGTCTTTATTTCTTTAAATAAAATTTTAATACAAATGACACTTAACACACAATATTAATTTTTACAATTATTTATTTTTTTATAAACACTAAATGATTTTATTTCAATAATATGAATGGGTTAGGGGAGGATCTAGAGGAGCTATGCCTGTTCGAGCAATTGCTAAAGCTCCGGAAGGAGAAGGCTGCCCAAGGTGTGGTGGTTATGTTTATGCAGCTGAACAGATGTTAGCTAGAGGAAGGGTGAGTATTGTATTATTTGATTTTTCATAATAAATATATTTTTAATTAATGTATTTAATGTATTTTTTTAAAATTAATTGATCTATCAAAAGTAAAACCTTAAACTATTTATAATAATCTAAAACTTGTATTTTTCCACATTGATAATTTAGATCGGTAGCACATACAAATGGTTAAATTTTAATTATTAATTAACATCAAATGTAGAAAAAAAATTATGACTATATGTATCATAGTGAATTCAAGAGGTAAAATATGTACATTTATTAACTTTTAGTTGCCATTTTCAGTATGTGTTGTCCTACTAGTTAATTCATGATTCCCCAAAAATTTTAAATTATTTTTGGAACTGTAGTAAAGATAAAATTATTGGTTACATCAAATAAAATCACAAATTTTAAAAATATGGATTCTTTTGAACCTCAGATTCATAAACACTATTAATGAAATGCTGGTATTAATAAAGGACTTTTTTTTTTAAATATTCAAAATTCGGTTAGTTAAAATATACCTGTAGCCACGGAAATGGACCAACTACATTGAAAATATGTCGTTTAGTTTTCAGATTTTAATGAAAAGCATTTAATGCTCTATTAGTATGAGTTTTTTACTTAAAAATTTAAAATTATTACTTCTAATATTTTGACCAGGGGTTACTCAGGATTTGATTATTATAGATGGTTTCCACATCATATAATATGTTCTGAAAGTTACTGAATTTAGCAAGAACTGTAGGGAACTGCAATCACACTTTTCTTTTATTTTATTTTTTGCTTCTGTTCTTTACTATGTATTTTTAATCTTATTAGGCTTATTATAAAATGAAATTATGGTGGCATATAACTAAGACAATAAGGGCTATTCATTTTTGTTATCTTATAGTATACTAATTTATGTTTCTGACTTTTTCTAGCATAAGATGCTTCATTATTCTATTAACATAATTATAATTATAATTCAAACTAGTAAGCTTATATAGAGAGAGAACAGGGGGCTTATGTTAAATATTTTCAATCTGTTATCAAAATACATAAAAAAGTTTTTCAATGAGAAATTGTTTGTTTTAAAGTAATATTAATAACAATTGGTAAATTTTGCTGTTGCAAATGCAATTTTATCTTGATTAGCGATTAAAATTAATAAACGATGAAAATAAAATTATGAAAATCTACTGGTTAAGGAATATTTTCACTGACTATGACATAGGGTTGGCACAGGAGCTGTTTCTACTGTGTTAGATGTAAACGCACACTAGACTCTTTGGAACATTGTGATGGACCTGATAGGGAAGTTTATTGTCGATGTAAGTTCCAATTTCGTTAACTTTATAATTTACATGGCATGACGATCTTCTGCATTTGACTTCATTGTTTCTCTTTGTATGAAACACCTTTGACTATGAAGCATGAATTTAAGTTAGCTCGTTATATTTTGAAGTTTATGTCTTATAAGCATAAAAATAAACCTTCCCTTTCCATTAATGTTTTTATGATAAATTTTTAAGTTAAGTTCTTAAAAAGTATTATATGCTCATAACCATTTATTTAACAAAGACTTCGAATGTGATCTTATCAAATCTCAATATCAATTCTATCTACAGCCTACAGAATGACCCAGTTATTAAAAACTATGTTTTTTAATTCAATAGGAGATAATTTGTTTATTTTCAAATACTATTTCATTTTTTATAGCCACATAACAATAGATGTACATGAAAAGAGAGGAATTGCTACTAACAAAATATTTGTATGAAACCTAAATACTAAAAACATTGGTATTTAATTGTATAAATAAATGAATAAAAATACCAATTTTCAGAATTTTTTTAAATATGCACAACCCCATTTTCTTTACCTTCAGCTGGCCACTTCTGAAATAT